>NC_056745.1:1195544819-1195552319 GCF_019279795.1 Protopterus annectens
AGATCAAATCAGGGTGGCCAATCATAGAGAAATCACAGCACTACTACAAAAAGAAATGTAGCATTAGAAGGACCTGATCTTACCATGTGAACAAAGACTGGTAGCAATTAAAATGATTTTACTGCCAACAATCGTATACATTACTCACATCACTAGTTTAAGCATTCCTGAAAAAACAATCTCTAGAAATCAAACAAAACTTTGTATATTTTTTCTTTGTAAAAAAGATCCCAAGCCTTGATTGTATTTGAAAAAAATATATACTGGCGATGACCCACTCATTCCATTTGTTCCTTTTTTATGTCAGCTGGTCATGGAAGTCCTCATTCAAGTAGACATCAAGGTTGTTTGGTAAGTGCTAACTCCTGGTTCCCATAGCAGCTGATGGATTTACTTTGCCATACTATCCTCCTAGACATGCTTGTTACTGTCAGAGATGTTGGAAGGGTAGGGTAAAAGGGACAGCCATTCTAGATGTCAGCTTATAAGGAGGGCAAAAATTGCCAAAATGCCAAGTAAATTGTTTTAGTTTAGTTTAATTCTTTACATTTCTATTCCAAAAAAGTACACACATTTCCACTTCAAAGCAACAATCCTGGCTGCTCTCTGCCCCCTTTTGGCTCAGTAAAAACCAATACATACTCATTCTTACATTTTATGTAAGGAATGAGTCTCAGGCACTTTCCCAAACTGAAGGCTTTTGGGTCACTGGGTACAGCAGGCAGAGCAGCGTAAGCCAATTAGTGAGTTATATGTTTTGGCACCAGCAGCAGCAGTGGCGGCTGGTGACTTCAAATCAAAGGGGGGCTGCAGGAGACAGCTGAATGGGCGGGGCCAACGGGAAGGGGTGTGGTCAACTAAAAGGGAGTGGAGCTATGGTGGGATCAATGCTGGACATACTTATTTACATGAAATAAATGCTCAGTCAGTATGGCACATGCTGAATACTCTACACAGCACACATTGTTACATACACACATTGGTTTGAACACTTACCTCTGCGGTATACTGCAAACAGTACTTCATACTCAGTTTCTGCACCTGAGGAGAAGCTGTGATCTGTAACACATCAGGTCATACTGGATTTCTCCCCCCCCCCCCCCTTTTTCATGGAGGCTCAAAAGGGACAGTTTTAAGTTTCCCCGAACAAATAATATTCACGTGACCCCCGCCTGGTTCCAAATAAGTGCTTGTAGTCTTTCAGTTGTTCCTGTTAGGGGTTTGCCACATCAGATCTGTTTCCATTTGTTCCTGTCCTCTGCATCTTGCTCTGTCACCATATTTATTCCACTCCAACTTGGCAGCTTTGTTATTGCTGTTTAATTTACTGTGCGTACTCATTTTAAAACACACATCAAACACCAAATCTGTAGCAGCTGAATGGAACTGACAGTCTTAGTAGTAAAGACAGTAGATAATTTATTAGCAAAACTTTCAAGTTATAAAAACTCTTTATCAATGCTTCCAAGCATCATATTGTATGCATTCACTTACTTTAAGTACAACAGCCAGCCAATTAAAAATGAATAAAAAAATCACATGATACATAACTTTTAATATATAATGCATAACATATAAAATTACATAACATAAAATTATGTAAAGCTCGGATTTATTTATTTATTTTATTTTACATTTGTTTACCGGGATTATCCACTGGGCTGCGGATAATTAGCCCCTTTTCAGTGGAGGCCTGGGGAGAAAAGCTCCATAATTAACATGACAAACAATAAAAATATTAAAAATAAAACAATACAGAATAGGTACACATAACCTTAGCCTAAAATTTGCTAGTAATAGAGTAAAATAATATTTACAAAACGTTTGAAAACATGCTAATAAATAGTAAGGGAAAAAAAGGTAGCAGTGAAAAATAAATACAACAGGTGTATAACTGCATTTGAAACATATCAAAATATCAAATAATTGCAAGAGTTAATATCTTGAATAGCTATAGATAAAATGTTCAGATAAGTAGGTAAAATAGTTCAAAACTAGATTGTGAGGGAAAAAACATAAGCCAACCAATTAGGGTCTAGCAAGTGGTGAATAAGGTAAGCATTAGTTAACAGCAGTAGTAGTGCTGATAGATGTGACATGGAAATTGTGCTGATGGAAAAGGAAGATTGTAAGACTGAGACAAAGTGGATGACATGTGAGCTTGGAGAGGTACAGCAGAGGAGTGAAATTAATAGACCAGAGGTAAGGAATTGAAAAAGTGAGTGAAATAATACCGTGAAACCACTGTTGGAAAATAGGGAGCCTAGAGTAATGTCAGAGCAGTTGGTTATAGACTGACCGAAGTACTGAAGAACAAATGTAGTAAAAACTGAGGGGAGTAGTTTGAAATTGGAGAGGGTGAGAGGAGAGGGGAGGGTTAGGTAGGTTTCAGTGAGGGGATAAAAGGAGAAAGTAAGAGGAAGAAATTTTGGAGAAGGAATTAGAGAGAATGCTTGAGAAAGAGGGTGAAAAAAGGGAGGTAGTAGAGAAGGGACTGATCATCCAAGGTTGGTGCAAGAGCATAACCATTTATTTGTAAGGTGTTCTTTCAAATTGTTTTAAACTTTAATGCATTGTTAGTGCTGATGATTGTTTGGGGTATGAAATTCCAGATTTTGGATATCTTGTTTGATATGAGGGAGTCACCATGGTAATTGCTGGATTTAGTTACTTCTAGAAGTAGTTTGTTGATTGTTCTTAGTGATCTCTTGGTGCTATAGGGGTGAGTGAATCAGGTCTTTTAGGGTTGGGCAATTGCTAGGGTGAAAAAAGACATTACGTGTGAAGTTTAGTTGGTTGAATGTTAGTAGGTTTGGAAGTTCCAGCCATTTTAGTTGGTGTAGTGCATTACAATGGTGTGATCTTTAGGGGAGGCCAGTGGCAAATGTTGCTATTTTGTTATAGCAAGATTCCATCTTATTTAGGTCTGTTTTCCTAAGATCAGTGAATATAGGTGAGGAGAGTAAGTGTATGTTGGCCATGGATTTTTTTGTGGCATTAGTGAGGAAAGGTTTGACCATATAGAGTGGCCATAGTTTAATGTGTAACTTTTTGATGGTAGTAGCTATGTGTTTATCAAATGTGAGATTGTTAGTGATAGTAATACCAAGGAATTTGGTGTGTTTCACAGGTTCAATTTTAGTGTTGTTGGTGGAGTGGATGATGAAGGTAAGATGTAGAGTGATATTTCTTGTTGGTGAAGAGCATGAGTTTAGTTTTATTGGGGTTCAGGATACGTTCACGGTTGGAAAGGAAATTTTTGTTGTCAGGGAAGGCTTTTTGAGTAGTTTGAAGGAGTTCAGGGAAACAGCGTGCAGAGCACACAAGTGAGGAGTCATCTGCATATTGGACTATGTTTGCATGATTGGAAGCCGAGTGGAGTTTATTTGTGAAAATGATGAATAGTAGAGGAACAAGTTTGGATCCTTGGGGAACACCGATAGAGACAGGTAGAAGAGGGGAGAGTTCATCTTGTCATTTTTGCTGCTTGTTATCTGTCAGACAATTTTTAAATCAGTGAAGGGCTGTGAGGGAAAGGTTTAAGGACACTAGCTCATTAAGCAGCTTCTGATGTGAGACAGTGTCGAAAGCTTCAGATATATCGAGAAGGATGGAGGATGCAAGTTGTCCAGAATTTTGAATTTGATTGATTGAGTTGGTAAAGCTGACAAGTGCAGTAGTGGTGCTGTGTTTGGGTCTAAACCCATGCTGAGATGAGGCTATGAGATTATTTTTTGTGAGGTAATCAAGTAGTTGAGAGTGGATGCATTTTTCAAGGAGTTTAGCTAAATGGTAAAGTATGGCTATTGGATGGTGGTTAGTGAAATCTGTGGATGTTCCACCCTTATGCAGAGGTATGATGTAAGAGACTTCCCACAGCTTGGGAATATACTGTTCTTCTATAGATCTGTTTATAAGGATGGATATGAGGAAGGCCATGGCTTCTGATGCTAATTTAAGGAATTGATTACTGAGCTGTTCAGCTGCAAGAGATGATGGCTTTAGTATAACCAGAGGTTTCTTTTTCATATTAGTTTGGATTGGTTTTATTAAGAAGGAATTTAGGTCATCTGTTGTATGAACTGGTATGGATAGTGGAGAAGTAGATTCTATTTTTATTAGTGATAGGATGGAACTGATAAAATGAGAGTTGAATTGGGTAGCTATGTTTATAATAGTTTCTGTTGTGGATGGGGTTGGAGTGCAAGTGTGGACTAGTTTTAGTAAGTGGTTGATGGCTTTCCAAAATTTCTGGGGGTTGCTGTTGTGTTTGTTTTGCAGAGTAGCGTGGAAAGTTTTTTTGTCCTGTCTAAATTTTTTTAGCATGGTTGCGCATTTGGTGATATTGTAGGAGGACTGTTGCATTTTTTGATTCTTGGTATTAAGTCCAGGTTTTGTCTCTTAATTTTAGGAGTTTTATGGTTTCATCAGAGAGCCAAGGTGTTGGTTTGGATTTAATATGGATTTTTCTGATGGGAGCTATGCTGTTAAGGATATGGATGAATTTGTCATTGAAGTACTGTATGGCTGTATCTAGGAGAAGGTGTTTTAGTCGGGTCCAGTTACAGTTTTGCAGGAGGGTTTTTAAGATATCTGGAGAGAAATGTTTTTTTTTATTGAGAATGTATTTGTAGAACAGGTTGTTAGCGATGGTGTTGTGCTCCCTGTATATGTAAGTGGGTAGGTGGTCAATTAGGTTTCCAGGGAGACAACCATGTTGGCTATAGAGGGAGGGTTTATTTGTAAGCACCCAGTCTAGTATTGAATGTTTATTACTGTGTTTGTCTACCCTTGTGGGGGGTTGAATTAGTTGTGAGAACCCATGTAAGTTTATAAAATTGGTGAAATTGTTGGAGGAGATGGTTGCCCAGTCAGTGTTGAAGTCATCTAATATTATGGTTTCCAAAGTGTAAGATGTAGATCTCCAGTGAAGTAGGTCTTCAGTGGTAGAAGGGTTATTGCCCGGGGAATGCAAATGCTATAATAATGATGTGCTTGTTGTGGTTAATTTGAAGGTGGGAGATTATAATTTCACTATTGTTGGAGTTGGGTGAGTTGTTGGCTAACCTGTCAATTTTGAGGTTATCTTTATATATTATGGCAATACCACCACCTTTTTTATTGCTTCTATCTTGTCTCAGGATGCTGTACCCAGGGGTTGTAATTTCAGTGTCATGTATGTGTGGTTTTAGCCAAATTTCTGTGAGTATAACTATGTCTGGGGACTGGGAGTACTGATGAAGAGTTGCATGGAATTATGGTATTTGGATGCTTCTCATGTTCATGTTTAGGATAAGTAGATTTGAGCTTTTCTGAGGGTGTGTGTGTTAAGTTCTTAGTATGTGTGTGAGAATGGAAGTGAGTTGGCAGTGATGTGATTTGGGGGCCAGGATTGGGGTGGATGTCCCCACTTTGTTTCATGTGTGTTGAGTTAACTAGGAATAGATGGGTAAGCTTAGAATGTGGCTTAGTAGTTATGAGTGATAGGGTCAGTGTTTTCTTTGTGTACATGTATTTATAAGGGAAAATATAGTCAATGGTGCTATTGAAGAGGTAGGGTATAATAATGAAGTTGGGCACAGGGTGGAATGGGGGATGAGAGTGGATTAGTTGGGGAGTAGGGGTGGGGATAAGATAGATGTGATAGGTAGTGAAGAGATAAGTGAAGGTGAGCAAGATGCATAGTGTTAAGTGTTGAACTTCCATTGTGTGAGGTTGGTGTATTACTTATCTTGCTGGGAGGTGGTAGAAGCTTGAATAGCAGTGAGTACTAGAATGAGAGGAAGGGGCTGGGATAAAGTGAAATGATTTGTTAAGTTGATGATGATAAAGTAGGTGTGATGTGATTGGATGACTTGAAGGTAGGCATGCTCTGTGGATAGGTATAAACCTAAGGGTAATGGGGGTGGTTGGGAATGGGGGTAGGGTAGAGTAGGGTAGAGGAGTGGAATGAGCCTGAATGTAGTAAGGGCAAACTGTGCAGGCTGTCCTATCCCTGGTCCCCTATCTAGCAACCAGAAACAATCAGCAAGATAAGTTATTTGAACAGTAAATAATTGCAACCGTGAAAATGGTATGAATTGCAGTGTAAAAGGCAATTTGCAGTAGTAGAAGTGTGCTTAGTGAGAGAGGAGGCAGTTAGAATGGCAAGGAAAAGTAGTCTAGCAGAAGAGAGAGGGAAACCCAAAATGAAAAAAAGGAAAGAGGAAGGTCTGAATAATAGGTTTGGAGAGATGGAGGTAGTATAAGAGTCTAGGAAGGTTCAGTAAATCAAGTGCATGGTTTAATTGTAAAAAAAAGGAGGTGTATACTGCCTGGGCACTTGAGGATAGGAAGCAAACAGAGAGGGAGAGAGGGACTAGATCAGAGAGAGGTGATGTACAAGGGAACCATATGTTAGAACTTAGTAAAAGAAAAATTGAACAAGCCACTTCAGGTTCTAAATGCATTAAACTGAGAGAGATAAAAATTCCTGCATATGAGGTTAGGGCATCCACCAGGCAATAGTTGACACTTTTCCTTGGGCTAGGGCTTGTCTGTTGGACTCTGAAGGCACACCTGCTAACAGTGTGATGTCAGAGATGGGTGGAGTACCTAATAAAAGGAGAAAATAAATTGTTTAGAAAGGGTATAAGACACTGATTGATGCAATAACTATTCACCTGAGTAACATGAAAGCATACGTGGGAAAGAGTCTATGGCTGAACAGTGGGTAGGAGGTAGGGGAGAAACTGGACAGGGAGATGGATAATGAGGGTAGGAGGTGGACTGCTGTAAAAAATAAAAAAGCTGGTTAGAGAAGGAGATGTACTGGTACTAGAAAAAGTTTTTGGCTGGCTGTTGTAATTTAAACTAAATAAATGGATGCATATGATATGATGTTTAGAAGCACTGAGAAAGAGTTTTTATAACTTGAAAGCTTTGCTAGTAAATTATCTACTAACTTTACTATTAAGAAGGTCAGAATGCATTTTTGTCTGTTTTTCATTGGTTGTATTTATTAAAAACGAAATAATGCTAACCTTTATATATATTACTTTTGTTGAGATAGGAGCTTGGGACTTGCCTACCTCTCAGAGAAGAAAAGCAAATAGATTCTTATTGAGGATCCCAAGCTGATTTACTCATTTACTGGACATGTTCAGCTTAGTGTTAAGGTAAGCAACTAGGTTGCTCACACATAACTTCCCATCAGAAACCCATTCTTTATGAATTCTAGCTGTTGTGCTACTAGTATAAAAATTACAATAACAAGAAAAAAATTGAAACTTTTCAAAAAGTTGCTAGCATTTTCAGATTTATATGAGTCTGACATTCAAATGCCTGTTTGCTATTAAATGTGCAACTTTTTTTGCCTTTCAACTTGACTTTCAAAGCCTCCCCCCTTTTTTAGTGGTGATGGGATTACAAAATAATAACCTGGCTGTGGTGCCAAATAGCTAGTTAGCTAGTACATTTCTAGTTACTGTACATGCCCAAAGCTGGCTGCAGTGTGCACAG
>NC_056745.1:1195557319-1195637319 GCF_019279795.1 Protopterus annectens
ATGTATTGTTATTGTCATTATACCTCTGGTATTTCAAAGTTCAGTTACAATATAAATATACCTACATAGTTCATCTGAGTGCTCAAATGGTATCCATCACGAGATTGCTTATGGAAATCCATAATACTATAGTAGGGTATTTGTACTATTGGTTGAGGTCAGGTTTATTGAAGCTCAGTTCACTGAGAGTGATAGGCATTCTATTTTTCTAAAATGTACACACTTGATTAAACTTGGAATGAACTACACTTTCCTAAGATGAATTGAGTTCAATATTAATAATATTGATTTGAGAGATACAGTGGGTATCCGATTGCATGTGGTGGGGAGTTTGCATCTGTTATAAAAAATGTTTTTACATTTCTTAATTTAGAACACCAGCCAAGTGACAGTAAAGGATATTTATTCAACCAAACCAGACGTTTTTCAGTGTTTTTGTGCCTTGTTGGAACTCTTGTTTGGATTTCTTAATTTAGGCAAAGTGACATTTTAATCTGGTGAGCCTGATGAGAGAGCACTGAAAATATCTTCAGGTAATAGTATTGTAATTTGTAATCAGTTATATGTTTGAGGCAGTGTGTTAAAAAAAGATCAGTCAAAAGGTTCCTGATATTCCATTTTATTCTGTGTGTACTATGCACTTTATTTACTTTGAGTAGGCTTCATAGATGTGGTGGACACTGTAAAAGGGTTAGTGCATGGAAATATGCACTAAGAATCCCTACCCATGATTCAGCAACAGCAGGATTGCAAGACTATCTATGCAATATTATTTTTGCATATGGAGATGAGGCATGCTGTGCAATGCATACATAAGTGAACTGCAGGCTATGAAAAATAGAGCTAGCATAATTCATATATAGCTGTAGCAAGTACCACATCTGCAATGTGAAACTACATTGCTGTTGTAGTTGTATTGTAGCTATTGCTAATACATAAAAATTTACTATTGAAAACTTGATGACAGTCATTTCTGAAAACAGTATCCTGAAATTATCACACGTAGAACAAGTAAGGTCAGGAGTCACAACACTGTAAATCTTTTCACAATGAAACTCTTGAACGGTGTGCACCCAGGAAAAAGTACCACCATGGGTCCGCTAATGCTATGGTCCTTCATTTTGCTAGACATGAGTACATTCATATCAAGATATTATTTCCTAGTGTGATGGTCCTCATGATTTCAAAAGTAAATTTGTGTCTTTGTGTGTATGTATGTATATATAGATATCAAGAGTAATAGTCCCACTGTAGACTAAAGTCAGATAAATGTACGTAAAAAGGCAACAGCAGGACAACCATGGCAAGGCACATAAATTTAATAAAACAAAATAATAAAACAGATGAGCAGAAAATCCTAAGATTCCTTGTATATCAGGGCTGCCTAAGATACACAAATCTTTGGTGAAACCGCCTATGAGACCTACAGTTAATGGGGCAGGCTGGGTTACTTGAGCCCCTTTCCAAATGGGTTGAAGGACAGTTGAAACCTATGGCTGGTAAAGCTTATTCAGTACTGAAGGATTTTTCTCAATTTTTGCAACAATTATATGAGTTTATGAATGCAGTGAGTGATGTGAAATTTATTTTTGTTACTTTAGACATCAATAGTCTATTTACTGTCATTCCTAATGACATTGGACCAGATTTTATACGTGATTTTAATGATAGGGCAGCACATATGGAGATGCAGCACATTGATTGGATTTGTTGCCTACTAAGCATTATTCTTAAAAACAATGTCTTTCTTTTCGATAAGACCTTCCACTTACAACACTGGGGTGTTGTCATGGGCACACCCTGATCTAATAGCTATGTGAATTTGGTTTTAGCTGAGTGGGAGATGAAGTATGTTTTGAATAGTGATAATTTTTGGCTTCAGTATATTGGTTTATACCGTAGATTTGTAGAAGTGTTTGTTTTATGGAAGGGGGGTGTACAACCGCTGGATAGTTTTGTAACATATTTAGAATCTACCACGGAGTTTTTAAAATTTATGGTTCATTCATCACCAGATTCTATAGAGTTTCTAAATATTTTATTAGAACTAGATAATGAAGGGAAGATAAATACCTCACTGTATCATAAGCCAAGTTGGAGGAATGCCCTATTGCACAGGGGAAGTATGGATCCCCCATATACTTTTGAAAATGTTATGAAAAATCAGCTTTTGAGAACCTCTAGATTTTGCAGCAAAGATTTTTTGCACCATTTAGGAGTAACTGAGAATAATTTATGTGACCGTGGCTATAAAGCAAGAGAAGTCACAAGATTCTTGAAACAGATTACATCAGTGAGAAATGGAAAAGGTAGACCCTGGTTTTCACAAGGTGCAATGGAGACAGTCAATGATGGACGACAGAATGTCTCTACTGTTAGGATACCCTTTACCTTCAGCACTGACTTTAAATATATTGGGATATAGTGCAGGAAAATTGGAAATTGTTAATGTTAGATGATAGGATTAGACATATTGTTGGTGATGTGCCATGCTTTACATATTGTTGGTGATGTGCCATGCTTTAGCTATTAAAGAAAAAGTAACCCAAAAAGTTTACTATGCCATAGACCAATGCATAATGATGTAAGCAAACCTTTTAGAAGTAATAGGTTAGGTACATATCCGTGCAGAAGATGTAAGGCTTGTAGGCACATTGAGACAACTAATGAGTTTATACATCCTGTTACTAAAAGAATATACAGATACTCCAACTATGCATGTTGTTAAAATGTGATTTATATTGCGACTTGCACAGAGTGTTTATGTTTTTACATTGGTAAGACCAACAGAATCCTGAAGGAACGTATCCTACAGCATGTCGGTGACATATGTAAGAATGTACAAAAGAGTGCTGTAGCTCAACATATTACTGCATGTTCAGGGCATAGTTTTATGTTTATGGTTTTGGATGTTTTTATCCCCACCCTGATGGGTGGAGATGTGTTAAATGCCACAGAGGTTAAGTAAACTTATTGGATTGCTGATTTAAGGGCAGATATTCCATCAGGCTTGAATGGTGTTTTACTCCATTGAAACCCATTTTAAAAGCCAGAAGAAGATAGTGTTTTAATTGGTTAATTAATTAATAATTATTACTTTTCAGGCTTATGTAAATGTGTGATTGGTTGTAATATTGTATTTAAACTACTGGTTTATATTCTGTAAATGGATCTGATGGAGGCGTTATCTCCAAAAGTGCTGGGCTGTTTTATTATTTTATTTTATTAAATTTATGTGCCTTGCCATGGTTGTCCTGCTGTTGTTTTTTATGTAGATACACACACACACACACACACACACACACACACACACACACACACACACACACACACACACACACACACACACAGACACACACATACACACACACACTTATATCTAATATTATTTTATATTTCTTTACCAGGAAAGGCCACATGGAATAAAACCAGTTTTCAGTGGAGACCCAGGGAGAAATGCTCCAGACACATGTCTTTGTAACATGGGGGGAAACCACAGTATCCAGGAAAAACCCACACAAATGCAGGGGCGACATGCAGACTCCACAAAAAGGCACTCCAACTGAGAAGCGAACCAGAGAACCTCTTGGTGTGAGGTGACAACACTACCCTTGCACCACTGTGCCGTCCTAATATATGTGTGTATCTGTATGTGTTATATGAGGGGAAATGGGGTTGCATACAATATTTTGATAGTTTGCAATCTTGCAATGTAAGACTAGAGAATACTATTTCACATTTATTTCAGTGGGTTACATTTATATAGTAAACAGGGGTTGATATGATTTCCATAGGCTCTTATGACACCTCGCACATGAGTGGTTTTCAGCTGCACATAATGAGAGTTATGGTAGGGTTTATGTCTTTTACAGCTTTTAGCTATTTTAGGATGTTAAGCTTATTCAGGTCAGTTATGTAGGTTCAGTTTCATTTTGCTGGTAATAGTATTTCATGATTTCTTGTGATTCTGTTTTATTTTGTAGTTAACTTTAAAATAAAATGTATTTAGAATCATTTCTGGGTACTGATTTAGTCAGGGTTATTTGTGTGTGTGTGTGTGTGTGTGTGTGTGTGTGTGTGTGTGTGTGTGTGTGTGTGTGTGTGTTTGTGTGTGTGTGTGTGTGTGTGTGTGTGTGTGTGTGTGTGTAGGATAGTGTTTATTTTTTGCAAATGCAGTTTGCACATACACATGTTGTGTAACATCTTGTGTAGGCTATATACCTCTAAATGTGTGTAAAGTATGACTTCTCTCTGTAAAATTTTCCTAGCAATTTAGAAAGGTCATTAATTGTAAAACTAATTGCCAATCAATGCCATATAAAGATCTGTAGCCTGAAAGAGAAGAAAAAAAAAACAGGAAGCTTGTTTCTCATGTGACAGTTTCATCATGGGGTATAGCAGGGACTCTGTCTGAAGATTTGTGGTTCCTGTAGTTGGATGGTCCATTTGAGCTCTGCCATGGATGTGGCCCGAGGGAAATTCAGACAAAAAAATGGCCAAGCTAAAACCCGTGACTTTTATTTAACAGACTGTTGTTGGAAGAACTGTGTGAGGCTGAGCCTTTGTGTGCAGTTACCTCTATGGTATAAGGTACTGTAAATAGTTTAAATATTTTTGTGGGAATAACTGAATAAAAGCATTTAAGAAGTTAAGCAAAGAGGATGATGTTGAGTTCTATTTAACATTTCAAAGTTATGTCATCCAAGAAAACTAGAACAAGTAAGAATGGGGCACAATTGTTTATTTCCATTTGGCAGAGGAAGCATTAAAAGGCTGCACAGATATGGATGAGGCTAATTACACTGATTGTGAAAACAAAAAATTTAAAAACAGAACTGTTATCATGGGTTGGGGTAATGTCTGAAGTACACGCTGTAAAACTTCAGAACTGGATTATTGATGCTGAGAAACCATTGAGAGCTCAGAAATCTAGCTCAAAACATAAAGCTGTGGCTAGAGTCTAATGTTAATAATAATAATAATACATATATTTTGGGAATTCTCATGCTGGGGAAATTAAAAAGCTTTATCTAGTTATATGAGAACATAGGTGTTGCAAAGTGATCCCAATAACTTTGACAAATTAGTAATTTTTGTAGAACACAATAAATTACAAATTGTTTAAAACTGAATTGTCTGCTTAAATGTAAAGTTGATGTAAGAAATGTGTAAACTTCTGTGAAACAAAAATGGCCAAGTAATAAGTTAACTTGCTTCAGATATGGAGGGAGGAGGTCACATAACCAGTCTTCTTCTTTCGGCTTTTCCCAGTTAGGGGTTGCCACAGTGGATCACCTGTCCGCTCATGATTGGCAGTGGAGTTTTACAGTGTTGAGTTGCTAGCCCAGTGCCCAACCTTCCACATAAGGCACACACATGCACGCCTAGGGCCAATTTAGAGTGTCCAATCCACCTACAGCATGTCTTTGGGATGTGGGAGGAAACTGGAGCACCCGGAGGAAACCCACGTGATGACAGGGATGGCATGCAGACTCCACACAGAAGGCACCCCAGCCAAAAATAGAACCGGAGAACCTCTTGCTGTGAGGCAGCAATGCTAACCGCTGCACCACCATGGCCATCCCAGGTCACATAACCAGTCTGTGCTTCACAAATATGAGTGGCACAAATGAAAACTATTTCTATGGACTGTATTATGATTGAAACTAATATTACTGAGTCAGCATCATGTCATTGTTTTACATCCAAGCTAGTAAAGTGTACGTTTTTTGAAAAGGAGAGAAATTAAAAGCTTACTAGATTCTGGAAACATGATTGCCCGTGTCAAAAGTCCTTATATATAGCATATTAGTAACAAACAAAAGGTGGAGGTGCTATGTGTTCACGATAATAAAGAAAAATATCGCCTCTCACGTGCAGATATTCAGATAGTTCTAAAACATTTATATTTATTTATTTATTTTATTTAACATTTGTTTACTGGGAAAGTCTGACTTAGAATGAAGCCAATTTTCAGTGGAGAAAAAAACGCTCCAGATGTATGTCTTTGTAACATGGGAGGAAACTGGAGCACCCAGAGGAAACCCACACAAATGCAGGGAGGACATGCAGACTACACACAGAAGGCACCCCAGCTGAGAATCAAACTGGAGGGCCTCTTGTTGTAAGGAGACAACGCTACCACTGCGCCTTGCTATTACTGCCGTTATATCCTGTAGATGTGGCTCCTGACTTGACTCATGATGTTATTCAAGGAAAAGGCTCTCTCCATTTGAAGGCAGTCTGAAAGATGTAGGAGGAAGCATCCACAGACACAGTGTAGCAGTCTAATATACCTAATAAAAACTCATTAAATAGTATCAGATATTATAGTTATCAATGCCATATTCTTCAGAAAATGAATTTTAATAAAAATTCTCTTGTTCTTTTGAATTTCTAAGTGAGTAGTGTCAACATTTAAAAAGTAATATTGACTGTGGCCCTTTGTTCCTGATTATTTCTGGCTTTTCTAGAAAAAAATGAGAGTCCTTATGTGCTAGAGTACCTGAATGGGACTTGATTAACAAACACCTATGCCACAGTTTAATTAAACATAGATTTAACTCTGAAAAGCTAGTGGTAACTTTTAGAAAGTATGGAATAAACAGGCATAGTTATTATCTTAGTTACCACAGAATGACCACGTCTTTCTTGCTGCTATACTATTACTCTGAAGATCATTATTCCACAGCTGGTAAAAAGGAGCAAGTCTATCAGCCATACGTATAAGAAATGAAGTTGAGACACAAATAACGGTTGTGTAAACTGATATTTGCATCAGTCTTCAAGAAATGCTATCACACAGCATTGTATGGAGGTAAGAGCACTGAAACGTAAAATGTGATCAGGAATATTCATAATGGTATGTTCTAGATCAAGGCATACCTGCACCATGCTGGCTAAGTGTATGACTGGAGGAAAAAGTGTTAAGATATTTTTAAAACATCATTCAATTGCATTAATAAGAAGTAGCAAGAGTTATTTCATAGTTTTGGTCTTATTGAGTTTAAAATGAAGGTAGCAGTGAACAAGCACCTTATAGTTCAGACTAATTTTCATGTGACTGGCAGAAAAGCTTACCTTAAAAGAATTGGTTTCATTCTTAGGCTGGCATGAGAATAAGACAATTGTTTAGAAAGGATCAGATGAGGTGTTATTAGCCACTTGCAGTGTTCACTGCTTGAACTAAATCTGATGTCATTAAGGCCTATACAGGAGGAGGAGGAATGCATGACCTGGCAGTAGGGTTGCCAGCTTTACAGCTGTCCAAAATGGGACACTTTGTGGAAACATGAGATTTTGCAGTAAAACTATAACCACTGAAAAGGATATAACTTCATTTTTTGCCAAACTGAAAGCATGTTCTAATAGCATTTGTGTTGTGTGTGCTGTTTAATATAAGGTTTAGGTGTTTCAGACACCAAATAATTATTTTAGGCAAATGTGAAAAGAAAAGTTAGGATTTTTTCCCTTAAACTCTCAAGACGTTTACCATTTTCATTGTTTTCATCAGGATGCACCTGCCCAGATAGGGCTGCCCTATGCAAAGAGGGACAAGTGGTAAACCTACTTGGGAGTATATGAAGCCCAGAAAACAGGCAGTTCTAGAGCCCAGATAAATCAATGCACTTGATATAGGCTAATAATCATATTGCTAAGCAGATCTCCAATATTGTCACTTTAGTCAGGCCATTAACCAATCCATTATTAAAAACCTCTGCAAACTGGGACATTAGAACTCTTATTCTCATAATCAAATGAAAATGAAACTAAAATAAATAATTGTGAACAGCATCCAAAGAAATGTCCACATAGAACACTTTAATAAGATTTACTGCTTTCATCTATTAACCAAACAGACTTCCACAGAATAAATCTTACATTGTTGAAAGTCCATTTAAAAACTGTACCAGTAACACATGGTGGGTAAACTACATTCAGCTGAAAGGCACAGAGACATATGTAATAAATATTCAGCAATATCTAGAATGTCCTTCTTTCGGCTTTTCCCGGTTAGGGGTCGCCACAGTGGAACTCCAGTCCGCTAATGATTGGCAGTAGATTTTTACAGTGCCAAGGTGCCAGCCCGACGCCCAACCTTCAATGAAGACACGCCCATTCACACATGCATTTTGAGTGCCACTCAACCACGGGGAGGACATGCAAACTCCACACAGAAGGTGCTCTAGCCGAGAATCGAACGGGAGAACCTCTTGCTGTGAGGCGACAACACTACCGCTGCACCACCACGGCTTCAATATCTAGAATATAAAAACAAAAAAATGGAATGTGAAAACTCAATGTACTGACTTGTAAATTATGTAAATAAATAACAATTAATATTCATTCCATTAAGCAAAAAGGCTTTTTATTTTAAAAGCAATTAATGTTAAAAATGTCATCAATACTGGGAAAGATGTTTTCTTGCAATCTGATCTACCACCAGAGTTCCCTACATTCTAAATAGCTTTCCCAATGCCCCACAGGAGGACCAAATTCTATTTTTTCCATTGCAGTAATTAGAAACCTAGTGAAATTACGGCATTCTGTAACATGTTTAGCCAAAGTACTTTTTGTGTTATCAGTTATAATAGTGTAGTCATGCTTGTAAATAGGCTCCCTGATATCAATGAACCCCTTACAGACAGTTTCCATACAGATCGTGGATGACTATAGTGTGGAAGCTTCTTCTACTATTATGGTAGATGGAAAAGATACAACTCCATTAAGTTACGATGGCAAGGATTTTCAGCCTGCAGTGGAATGACACCTAAGAAGAACAAAACAAATCCCCTCTAAGGCAAACGGGAGGCCACCAACAGGATTAACAGGAGAGATAACAATGCCCAGTTTGTTTTCAGGTACTGTACAAATTATGAATCTTAATAACTTTAAAATATTCAATTACACTGGAATACCAGTAACAGATTTACATCAGTATTTGAAAAGGGATTTACTTTTGTCCTCAAATGAAAATTACTTTGGTTGGAACTTTATTAGATTTAAGATATATGTTTGTAAAACTAATTTGGCATTGATTTTTCAGAACCAGGACCATGACTT
Organism: Protopterus annectens; assembly: GCF_019279795.1. Taxonomy (NCBI): domain Eukaryota; kingdom Metazoa; phylum Chordata; order Ceratodontiformes; family Protopteridae; genus Protopterus; species Protopterus annectens. Next base: position 1,195,566,383 of record NC_056745.1, read on the forward strand.
TCCTAATGATTGTTTACCCAGAAAAAGTACATACACCCCCCACCCTACCCACAGAACCTGATTTTATCTCTTTTTGAAAAGCAATGTGAAAGGAGTTTAAGAGCTCTGCACAGTAACCCTTTTAATGTGTGCTTTTTAACAATTATACAACTATTATTAAGGAGCTAGCAGTGTACAAGACATTACAAGTTATGAAACCAGACAAGTGGAGGAGTGTGTGTATTAATGCCGTACTTTTGACTATGTAAGAAAAATGCTGATATGAAAATGTTTCTTTGAATGAGATTAATATGCACTACCACAAGATTGATTTGTGGCTGGAAGACCCACTCCTGAAGCATAGAACAGATCATTGTTTGTACAGGTATTTGAAGTAGGGAAACATAGGGTCCTCACTATCTTTGACATTCCCAAAGTCAACAAAAATGTCGTAAGTGATGGTTTAATAAAGATATTTCTTATTTGAAAAAAGGGGCAAGAATTGAATAATTTATGTAATGTTGCTTAGGTTATATGATATATAGCAATATATGTGAAGCATAATGTTTGTTAATTTTAACTTGTTAATACAGTTTGATTACCTTTATATAAATGTAAATGTGCCTATGTCACAAGTGATAATTCAGTAAAGGTACTTAAAAAAAGAATGTGTACAACCGCCATCTAAGACCTACTGTATCAGTGCAAGGTTTGCAAACCGAACCTTTGGCCAAGTTTGTGGACTGGAAACCTAAAGAGATGTCTAGACAAATTCCCACACATTTTGGGAGACTCCTGGCTTTTTTTTTTTTTTTTGAAATTATTAAAAATGTGAACTTTTTCTGAGGAAGTGTTTTTATGTCAGTATTTACACTACGGATTTGTTTTTAATTATTCCCAGTGACACAGAAGTACTCTGGTTTGAGGAATATATTGCTGACATGATACCTTGTTCTGACTCAGATATTTGGATGTTAATTAATGCCCATGACTTTGTTTTTAACAATAATTTTGTTATGCTTAGGGGGAAATGTTATCACCAAACAAAAGGTGTAACCATGGAACCATGGACATTTCTTGTGCCCCTGTCTATGCTAATTTTGTATTGCTACATTGGGAACTTAATGTGTTATTTCCTTCTAGGTTTGCTAGTTACTGGGACATCTACCTGAGATACCTGGATGACATTTTTATACTGTGAAAGGGAACATCTTCCTTACTGGAGGAATTTTATCATATTTTTAAATAAACGTTCCAACTTTTTAAAGTTTACATATAAAACTTCTGCTGGTAGCATTGATATTTTAGATGTTACTATTTATAATAAAAATGAAGAACTGATTTTACTTTACTTTATATGAAAAGCATCTTTTCTAACAGTTACTTAAATTTCTTAAGCTGTCATCCTTTTAAGCAGAACGTTAGTGTAGTCAAAGGACAGGTAGCATGTGTGTCCAGGTGAGTCTCTGAGGACAGTGTTTTTCAATCCCAATTACACTATTTAATTAAAATACTTAAAGAAAGGGGTTATCCATCCAACCTGTTGGAGAACAAAAATCCAGGGTAGAAGTGACAAATTTACACCCATTTTAAGTTGTGGAATGGTTAAACCACAGGTCCCTAAGGACAATTAGTGGAATGTGCCATATTAGGAACATTATCAACACCAGTTGGGGCACTGTTGCTCGTTTTGAAAAAAAATAAAGATATTGTGGGTCTATACCCCATTATACTTTTAATAGAGGTGGTAATATCAAAAATAAGTTGGAAAATTGTGTAACAAACAAATCACTTGTTTTTGGTACATCCAAGTGCCCCAGCTGTAATCAGTGCTCGTTCATTAATTTCATATACTTCATAAAAAAATCTTTAAGGAAATTAAACAAATTACAAAGCTTTCAAAAGCTTACTGTGGTACAAGAGTGGTAGTCTAACTAGCAATCTGCCTCCCTTGTGGGGTATTTTACAATGGTAAGACTGAGTGTACCCCGAGAGAGTGTATTTACAAGCATGACTATACTATTAGAACCAGTAACACACACAAAAACAAATTCTGTGGCTAAGCATGTTACAGAATGCCCTAATTTCAGTAGGTTTCCATTTATTGCACTGGAAAAGATGGAATTTAGTCCTCTTGTGGGGCATTGGGAAAACCATTCAGAATACAGGTAACTCTGTTGGCAGGTCAGATTGCAAGCAAACAGCTTTCCCAGAATCAGTGATACATTTATCATTAATTATTTTTTTTTCAAAAAAAAGTTTGTTTTGTTTTAGTGGAACGAATAGTAAGTATTATTACATAATTTGTAAGTGGATTTTTCACATTCCATTTTTGTTTTTGTGTTCTAGATATTGATGAATTTTTATTTATTACATATTTTAAGATTTATTCTGATGAAGTCTGTTTAGTTAAACACTAAATCTTATTAAAGTGTTTTATGTGGACATTTCTTCGGACAATGTTTGCAATTATTTATTTTTGTTTTATTTTCATTACTTAATCCATGTTGAACCTGAAGCTATCAGAAAAGGCGTCTTTCCTCTGTATCTATTGCAATCCAAGGTTTGTCTTAGTATTGGGAAAACCTCAAATGATAATTCCAGTGTAATATTCCTGTGACTTTTTGGGGAATGTTTTAGGGTGCTAAAAGGCATTAACCTCATTTTCAGGTTTTATTAATTACTGATAGTGCTGACTCTACCTTTAGATAGACATGTATACAGTAAGGTTGTTGCTTGTCAATGGGCTCAGATACAAGACAGTTGGTAAGTCTGGTAACAGAAATAGAAATCTAGAGGCTTCACACCTCCTTTTTCCTAGAGGCTACTAATTTTCTACAATCAGATCTATACTTGGCTCTTTTATGCAGAGAGTTCATGTTCGGCTACCAAAATTAGAAAAACCCGAGCGGATAAATACTGAATGGTAAACATCGAATACAAACATTACCGAATAACAACGTTTATGAAAATAAATTCATTGAATGGCCATGGCTGGCCAACAACCAGGAAATAATGCAACGCATAAGATAAGTGAAGGGAAACATAATGGTTAAAGTGTTTACCTTATAGACATAAGGTGCAGGGTTTGATTCTGACATGGAGTAATTGGCTAGGCTTATAATAGCGCACATGGGCAGTTAGCCTAGTACTAATCTATGAACCTATGAATACTATGAGAAGAGAAGTTCTTGGCCCAGAAATTGTAGTTTATTAACCATTTGGACAATTTTTCCATCTCTTTCAACTTTCTGGTTTAAAAGACCACACCTGTGCTTGTTTCCCATCTTTCCTGTAACTAACCTACTGGGTAGCACTAGAAAACCTTAAACTGATACAAGCCTTCTAGCTTAGAAAAGAGACTTTGGAGTGATTAAGTATCAGTTTTCTGTACTTTCTTGCTGTACTTAACTGTTTTCCACCTAAACGCAGATTTTCCAGCATTTATTGTGATTTAAAAGCTTGTTTTTTTCACATATTGTACTTATTTGACTGCCTGCACTTTTAAAAAGTTGTTTTTTGTTTAAATAATTTGTTTAACTGTTGTAGGCTACACACTAAAGTGTGATAGCCTTTTCTGATCGTTTGTAGTCATTTAAAGCTGTTTTAAGTGTATTTCTTACAGTTTTTGCCTTATCTTTTCAAAAAACAAACAAACAAAAAATTCCTTGTTTCCTGCCCTTATAAGCTTGTATAGTCCAGTTTTCAGGCTAGTGCTGAATTCAGGGCTGTGATACTAGTTTCTGAGTTGCCCATACCTTACCTGGATAGAAAGAAGTTTCTCTGTTTACCTGTGAGAGAGGGAAGCTTTGAGCAACCTATCTGTCCCTGGAGGAGTGGTTCCAGCCCAGAAGTTAGTAGTTTATTCGCCATTTTGGGCTAATTTCTATCTCTTTCATTTCCCTACTATAAAAACTGCATTTGCACGGTTTTGCGCACCGGGCAGCACCGGTTAGCTAGGGTTAAATTATTCCCGGCTCCACTAAGTCTCCTCTTCAGTTTTTCCCTTGAAACTAGTCTAACTCTCAACCTAAGCACTCAAAAAGCATCCTACAGTCCAGCACTTGCTCAGACCTAATAGCAAGCACTAATATACCCTGACACTGATTTTAGAGCAGGGCAAGGTTCTTCATTCACCCCTCACCAACCAAGCAACTAAGCAGCTCACCCTACTATTTAGGCATGACCAAAGGGCAATTTCAAGTGTACTTTCCAGTCCAACTGGTGAATTTGGGTATCCTGAGGCAATGTTACAACTGCCTCATGTACACAGACAACACTCTCCTCCTACCACAAAACACTAACATATGCAAAAAATGCAATTATACAGCCAGACTGGAAGCTAAGCTGTTTCCACCCAAGACTGGAACAGACAGTCAAGAGGAGAAGGTTAACACTTGCACCACACCTCCAGCCGCACACAGACCTACTAAAACAGCACTGGCAAAAAATACACATAAATGCACAAAATCATACTTGGAGGCTCTAAATAAAAACATGCAAAAGCATCAGAGACCTCCAAAGCAGACACCCAAACAACCTGCACCTCCTGTCACAAACCAGACAACACATAAAACACAAAATCAGTGTGCCGCACAATCACAGCCCTTAAGGCGAAATAACATACCTAACACACTAGTAAAAGGTAACTCTATAGTCAGGCACACTGACGTCCCACTCACTAGGCTGGACAAGCAGAAGGTTATTGTTAGCTGCCTGTTGGGAGCCAGATTCCGCCACATAACACAAGCACTCAGGTCACTCCAGAACAAGTACAAATATGACTCTGTCATTGTTCATGTTGGTGTGAATGAACTGAGATGTACTTGCCTGAACTACATGAAAAAGACATGGAAAAGCTCTCTGATCATGTAGCCCAGGCTGGTATGACTCTGAGTAGCATCCTGCCCTCACCAAGAATGATACCTCAGTATAAAGAAAAAATTATCAATGTCAACAATTGGCTAAGCTTCTGGTGTCATTCAAAGGGGATCCAGTGTCTGTCAGCCTGGGACGACATGCTCGACAAGCCGCGTTGCTTCACAAGAGATGGCTTGCACCTGTCACCCCTAGGCTTTTGAATACTGGCCAAGGATCTTGCTGCCCCCATAGTGCCTTTTTTAGGCAAAGCTCAAAAGTCAAACCCACCTCCGTAAACAGCACAATTAATAAAAAACTGAGGGTTATGCTACTCAATGCCAGGAGTTTAAATCTCAAAATGCACACGCTTGAAGCACTTCTCAGTATGGAGAACATCGACATCTGTGCAGTAACTGAAACCTGGTTCAAGGCTCCAGAGAGCACCCCAGCATGACCGGGCTACAACTCATACCACACGTTTCGGCCACAGAACACGGACCGAAACACAAAAGGAGGGGGTGTATCTATATTCATCAAGGATACCTACACCTCCAGGTTAGTGGCGCAGCATGATACCTCTGAGATCATCCATGTGCAACTATCATCGTGCAAATATGCAATGCAAATTGTGGCCTGTTACAGATCACCCTCCATGATCCAGGACCACCACTCCACCTTTCTGGAGATACTGGAAAACATGAAGGTCCTACCGAACACCCTGATATTGGGCAATTTCAATTTCCCTACCATTCACTGGGAAAACTACTCAAGTACAAACTCCCAGGCCCAGCGCTTCCTGGAATTCATCAACTCAAATGCCCTGGATCAGCTGGTAAACTCCCCTACCAGAGGTGAAAGCATATTGGACCTGGTCATCACCAACATGGGCGACAGGTGTTCCACACTGGAGGTCAACCTGTCACTGGTTAGATCAGACCATAAACTAATCACTCTGGATGTCCACACCCCACCACCACCCCCAACTAAGGAAACCACAGTAAAAAACTTTTCTAAAGCAAACATCACCTTACTTAAGACAGAGGTGGTAAGTTTCACAGCCCCCACACTAAAGGATAACGCTGCCCAAGATGCAGAAACCTTTACAAATGCACTCTATGAGCACCTACAAGGATGCATGGATCATGCCATCCCTAGCAAAACCAAGACTCACTCCTCTAAGAGAAGGAAACCAGTTTGGTAGACCCCTGCCATAAACAGGCTATACGATAGAAGGAGGAAACTAGTTCAGAAAAACGCAAATCCCAAGAAGGAAATACATCCCTGATCAGTATCAGTAAGAAACTAAGGTCCCTCATGAAATCATCCAAGGCTAACTTCGAAAGAAAATTAGACAAGGATTCAAAAGATAACCACAAAGCCTTCTTTAGCTATGTTAAGAATCTAAGTGACAACTCGCAGATATGCACTGAACTAGTGCAAAATAGCACAAAATATACTGAACCTACTGATATTGGCAACATCCTGGCAGATAGATTCAGTGGAAACTTCACCCCCCTCTCACCTCCAAAACAGGCCACAACAATACCGGAAAAGTGTAGTGTCCCAAAAATCACAGATGCACGGGTGAAAACAGCCCTTTCAAAAGCAAAAACACAGCATCAATGGGACCAGATGGTATCCCAGGCTGCGTCTTGCATGAACTACATAACGAACTAACCTCCCAGCTAAACAAGCTGTTCAACCTCAGCCTCTCCACAGGCTACATGCCCATAGAATGGCACACAGCAATGGTTATTCCTCTCCACAAAGGAGGGGCCACAACTGAACCTGGTAACTATCATCCCATAAGCCTGACTAGCCTAGTCTGCAAGGCTATGGAGTGCATCACCATGGAACTCATTAACAAAGACATTGGGAACCTCCAAACACTGGACCCAACCCAGTTTGGCTTTGTTAAGGGCAGATCATGCCTACTAAACCTGGTTGACTTCTTTGAGACAGTCTCCAAGGCCATAGATGAGGGAAAGGTGGTTCACACAGCCTACCTTGAACTCGCCAAGGCTTTCGACAGCATTCCCCACTCAGGTATTACAGAAAAACTCACCAGCCTGAACATAAACCACTACGTCATGAGATGGGTTGCCAACTGGCTTACAGACAGAATTCACACAGTAAGAATAGCGGGCTCCAGGTCTGACTCTAAACCAGTCACAAGTGGTGTCCTGCAAGGCTCAGTCCTAGGACCCCTACTGTTCGGCATATACTTCTCAGAGGTACAGACAAACACAGGAGGACTATGGCTAACCAAGTTCGCCGATGACCGCAAACTGGGAACCATAATTGGCTCTCTGACTGACATGGACATCCTCCAAAAGGGCCTTACTGAGATGGACACCTGCTGTCAAAGTCATGGCCTCAAGCTAAATGACAAAAAATGCATAGTCATCCCGTTTGGGAAAAACAAAACACTCACAAATTACCACATAGGTGGCAGCCCCCTTAATACAGAAGAGGTAATAAGAGATCTGGGGACCCAGGTAGATAGTAATCTCTCCTTTGACAATCATATTGCCAAAGTAGTTAGGAAATCCTTCTATGTGGCTCATCTAATTACTAAAGTGTTCACATCTAGAAATAAAGAGGTTATAGTGCCCCTCTACTCGTCACTGATTAGACCCATCATAGAGTACAATGCCCCATTTGGGCTGTACCTCACAAGACCCTTCCAACAGCTGCAAAGACCACAAAAATACCTCACCAAGAGGATTACTGGCCTCAAACATATGTCCTATGCAGCCCGACTGAAAAAACTCCGGCTGTTCTCAGTGGCATATTGCTTGCTCAGAGGTGATCTCTTCCTAACTTACAAAGCCATGTCCAACTCAGAATTGATGGACATGCTCCACCTAACGAAATCCAAGTCACTGCGAGCCATGCACTCTAGTGAGCTAAACCTCACCACAACAATAAATAGAACATGCTGAAGGGATGGATTCCTGTCACAGAGACTCCCCATGCTTTGGAACAAAATTTCAAACTACATTAGGCAGAGCCCCTCACTAACACTCTTCAAGAGAAACCTTGACAAGTGGATGGGTAACAGAAAATACACCCCTGGGATCACTTCATTGGCTCTGCTTGACAGGGGATCAGTTAATTAATCAATGGGGCAGTGAAAGCCGACACACTCTGACTAGGCTTATAAATGCCCTTGGGCAGATAGCCTAGTACCTACCTATGAACCTAGATATATATATATATATATATATATATATATATATATATATATATATATATATATATATGTATATAGTTGGGGGGTGTGGGGAACACAGTCGCTCACATTGGGAGGGGTGTAGGGGCGAAGCCCCGCACCTTGGTTGGTTGTGATTGTGATGTTGCTGACTATGGCTATTCAATTAATTTATTTTTGTAGAAGTTGTTCATATTTAATGTTTATCATTTGGTATTTAGGCATCTGTGTTTTTTTAATTTCGGTAGCCGAACATAAACCCTGATGCAGAAGGGAGCTAACTTTGTTGTGCTGAAGCTGTGATGCTATCAGTTCTATAGCTGGTTCTTCTTCACAGAAAGGAGATAACTTCACTGTGTAGAAGGTGAAATCATAATATGGGAAGAGACATTGGTGACTCTTGCAGAGTAAAATACATCTGAGGAGATGTCTGATTGCAATAATTCTGCCCATCAAGAAGTCTAGTAAGTCAGTCACTCTTTTACAGGTACTAAAACTTTGTGATAAATTTTATAAAAAATTGAGAAATCATTGCTGGTCCATTATATCCTATAGATCACTAATAACAACCTTATCAATGCTGCATGCAAGGTACATACCAGTATTTTGTCCACTGCAGCTTGTAATTTAAATATTTCTCATAACTGAGTAATTTATAATGTTTGACAAAAGGAAGCATCATATTCTACCTGACATTTAATACACTGCTGATGTAAGAAGGCATTTTAGTGAGTTCTACACTTTGTATGCCTTAATTTTGTCTCTTTGATAAAAGCATTGATTCTAGGACAAACATGAAGAAATAAGAGAAAGGGGGAATTTACGCTATGAACTTGACTATATTTGGAATCAGCTGATTAAAATGTTATTGCACCAAATGTTAGATTAGAGCTTCTTTAAACTTGCAATAATGGTTTCTAAGACTGTTTGCAGTGAATGACCAACTGATTTCCAACAATGTCTCCATGTCAGATGATACTATTTTCCAGCACATTCTTTGTCTATTGGCACTAAGAAGATAATACAAAGATATACCAGTGTGGCTGATAAACAGCTAGGCTATTTTTTGCTAATTAGGGCAACATTTTGTGGTACCATCCCAAACTACAAGAATTTGGAAAGGATTTTAGTTTCATGATTTATAAAAATGTTAAGCTGTACCTACCTACGGATGAAGGATTCTCCCCTGACCTACAGAATAAAGTTAATAGTAGCATATAGCAAATTATATCTCAATGCATAAAGCTATGTGAGCAAAACATAAACATAAATCGAGAACACCAACATCTCATCAGCAGCATTTAGTTTTAATTTTTTACATTCTTTACAGAGACTTATAACTAAATTTTATGAATACAGGAAAGAAAGGCTTGTACAAGCTAAATACTGATGCATGCAATTCTTTTTGGGAGTGACAGGCTATGGAAAATACACCTTTGCCAACAAATTGCAAAAGTATTTCAACTTCAAATTCTGCTACAACTTCAACTTTTCTTAAGTGCTTAAATACTAAGTACTACTATTACAATATAAAATAGAAGAACAATTAGAATGGATTAGTAACTCAAACTAGACAACAGTAAAATTGACTATTGATATGGTTACAAAACAGAAAATCCTAATATTACTAAAAATTATAGTAAATCAGAAATGTATTAAATACAAAACCCATTCACAGTAAAATGCTAAAATTAAAAAAAAAAAAAAAAAAGTGTCAAAATTCAAATATATGAATGATGATCTTCAAAGGAGGCATAATGGCCACTAATCAGAGAATAAAGCTGATTCCAAAGACAGCCTAAAAATAAGCAAAGGATAATCTATATAATTTGAACCAAACCCTTGGGGCATTTAGCAGCTACTCCTTTGAAGACCTCAAGGGCTTGGCCAGAGCATAGGGCACTAGTTGTTCTTTCAATGACACAGGACCCAGATCATGAAGACCCTAGAAGTCAGAAATAATATCTTAAAATTGATGAAACTGATGTTGCAGTGACTAGTAACCAGATTCTGTAAAGTGAAGCAACATGACTGCTATGAGAACTGCCAGTCAACAACCTTGCAGTGATATTTACATGTGCCACGGTAGGGAGTATTACAGTTACCTATACAAGAACATGAAGCAGCAAGGCCTACAGTTAGGATATAATTCCAGATCCACATTTTCAGACGGAAATGCAATTTCTTGATGGAGGACAACAAAATGGCCTTCACTGTCAATCTGTAATCAAGAATGGTGCCCAGTTCATGGACCTAAAAGAAACTTTCCAATAAGCCACTTCACATAAGAAATAAGGGAGAAACGTGAGAGGAAAATAGGAAGAGAGGAAATAGGAAGAGCAGACAGTGGCATGAACCAGTATCATCTTGGCATTTATGGGATTGGACTTCGCACTGTGAACTACAGCAGTCCTAACACTGAACTATGTGGACCCCCAGCCATTCCAGAAGGAAACTACTAGAGGCATTTAATCCTGACACAAACCCTTGGAGGAAGCCTAGGAAGAAAGAGGTAAACCAGCCTAGCACTTCTCCAGTGAAACAGTAGATTTTAAGACCTTCTGTCAAGATCACATGATCCACCATATCAAAGGCACCCGAAAGACCAAGAGGGACGAAACTGGAATAGAATGGTTGATACTGATCTATCAGGAAATCATTTACAACCCAGATAAGGCTGTCTTAGTACTATGCCAAGATCTAAATCCAGACTGATTAGGGTCAAAGAGACACTATGACAGACAAAAATGTAAATACTGTTTTCTTAACAACTTTACCTATAACTGGAAGCTTTAAGACTGGGTGATAATTCTTCAGACAGTCCAGATTCAAAGATAGCTTTTTTTGAGGATGGAGATGATCAAAACATCTGTTAAAATGATTGGAAGTAATAGTAGAAGTAGTATTAATAATTATTATAATAAAAGGTTTGTGGTAATTATAAGCACTGGTTCACTCGTTATCACTAAAAGCTATGTCAAAAAGAAATTTCTTTAGAAAGTTCTTAAAGAAGGCTGAGGTGGAACATTGCTTAAGCCACTATAGTATCATGTTCCAGAGGCATGGATCCAGTTGAGTAATTGAATTTAAAACTTATCCATAACTGGATTGCAATCCAGATGAGTCTCTGAAGCACTGGATAAATCTGATGCTAAAGATGTGTACCAGGTGACAGAGTTTTACATCAGCTTTAACTATGCAAGCCAACTAGCAAAGCTGAGAGGAAACCATTCATGAAAAACAAAGGCAAGATCCTTTCAATATATCATGTGCTTAATTCTAACCATAGTCCTCAGATGGAAGTACAATGGATTAACCACAGATGACAGCTGCTTCCTAAATGCCAGACATTGATTAAGATCAATGATAGCACTGTGTACCTTAGAAGCAAATTCAAATACATTGCCACCATTTAGACTAAGATATGGCAGTGGCAAAGCACTAGGAGTCAATAACATAATACCAGAAATCACATACATCTCCGATTGGATATTTTAAGACATTTGGAGGGTAAGCTCGTTAAGAACTATGGAGATACCACTTTAAAGTGCAAATGTTCAATATGATCCTGTGTCTTACAGTGACAATGCTGCTGATAGATCAAGAAGAACCAGCACAGAGAAAAAACTTTCATCTTTAGACACAAAAGACTATTATCTTCTGTAATAAAAGCAGTCTATTTATGATGGCAAGTGCAGAAACTAGATTTAAAAGAATAAATGTGCCCACTGGCTGTTAAATGATATTATAGCTGTGTGTAAAATTCCTTCTCAACAACTGTGCCTAAAAAGACCAATTAGAAATAAGGCAAATATTATCAAAATTATTGGGGGTTCAAAGAAAATTTATTGAGTTTAGGGATTCCATAAAGATTATTGGGGTTAAAAGATAATTTATTGAGTTTAGGGATAACCAAGACCTCCTTTAGAAGAAAGAGAAAAATGCCAGGCCTCCAAGAGGATGGCAAAAAATGTATAGATGGCTGGACATAAAACCATTAGGCAAGCAGTGACCAACCTGAAAGGAAAGGGCCTAAGCCCCAAGGTATAGTTTGTATACTAGAAATCACAAACAAGAGCTCATTGTAAGCAGGAACCCAAACTTTCATTAAGAACAAAAGAGAAGTATTTCATCCTCATAATATACAGCCCATGGTGTCATGAGGGTAATGTTAACTGAGAGGCAAACATTTTGTCAGCAAGAACTCACATTCTTCAGAAATTAAAGCTTTCTAATTGGTTAAGCAGATCAGACAGTCAGTCTTTCCTCTACCTAGAACAGAATGTCTGGTTTGCTTGGGTTTGCTGATATCTTCCTGATCAGATAAACAGTATTATTACAGAAAATCTCATACTGATATTGAAAGTAATATTTATCCTGTTCAAGCCTGTCAATCCAAAGACTGGTATGCCTCCAACAGAATTCCAACCTTGTTTCCTTGCTTACAATAACAACCTAGTCTTGCCCAAGAACAATATTTCACTGAAAACTATGCATATTTCACTTTGTTGTGTTTTATTTTTATTACATCTGTAAGCAGGACCATGTTCATATATTTGTCTAAATGTTTGCCCTCAGCCAGTATTCTAGGATATACTGGACTTCCAGAAACATCTTCTGCATTTCCTATAGTGCTTCAGTCTCCTTTTACTATAATACATTCTTGGTGAAAAGGCTGTAACCTTTTTTTTGGAATATATAGTGCAGCCAGTATAATTCTTACATACTGCCAACAACCTTTCACCGTTATAAATCTTCCTTGCCTGTTTATTTTTATACCCCTTTTAATTAATATTAAGTTCCCCTTCTTACAGTTTCCTTGTATTCCATAGGTAGGTACTAGGCTATTGGCCCTAGGGCCTATATAAGCTTAACCAAAAGGTGCCCTGGCTTTCGCCACCCATGAAAATTATTTTCCTGCGTCCCTGTCGAGCAGAGCCATAGAAGTGATCCCCAGGGTGAATTTCCTATTTCCCATCCAATCATCAAGATTTTTCTTGAAGAGTGCTAATGAGGAGCTTTGTTTGATATAGATAGGTAGTTTGTTCCAGAGTATGGGAAGTCTCTGGGACAGGAATCTATTCCTCCAGCATGTTCTGTTTATTGTGGTGACAAGGTTTAGGTCCCTAGACCGTGTAGCTCAGAGGGATTGGGATTTCTTTAAATGGAGCATGTCCAACAGCTCTGGGTTAATATTAAGTTCCCCTTCTTACAATTTCCTTGTATTCCATAGGTAGGTACTAGGCTATTGGCCCTAGGGCCTATATAAGCTTAACCAAAAGGTGCCCTGGCTTTCGCCACCCATGAAAATTATTTTCCTGCGTCCCTGTCGAGCAGAGCCATAGAAGTGATCCCCAGGGTGAATTTCCTATTTCCCATCCAATCATCAAGATTTTTCTTGAAGAGTGCTAATGAGGAGCTTTGTTTGATATAGATAGGCAGTTTGTTCCAGAGTATGGGAAGTCTCTGGGACAGGAATCTATTCCTCCAGCATGTTCTGTTTATTGTGGTGACAAGGTTTAGGTCCCTAGACCGTGTATCTCAGAGGGATTGGGATTTCTTTAAATGGAGCATGTCCAAAAGCTCTGGGTTTGACATAGCTTTGTATGTTAGGCAGAGATCACCTCTGAGTAGGCGATATGCAACAGAGTAAAGCTGGAGTTTTTTGAGATGGTCTGCGTAGGGCATCTGTTTGAGGCCAGTAATCCTCTTTGTGAGGTATTTCTGTGGCCTTTCCAGTTGTTGTAAATGTCTTGTGAGGTACATACCAAAAGGGACATTGTACTCTATGATGGGTCTAATGAGTGATGACTAGAGGGGAACAATTACCTTTTTTTCCTGGATGAGAAACCTTTTGTGATGAGGTGTGCCACATAGAAGGATTTCCTGACTACTGTGGCAATGTGATTATCAAAGGAGAGACTACTGTCCACCTGTGTCCCAAGGTCTCTTATCACACTTTCGGTGTTAAGTAGACTGCCACCTATGTAGTAGTTCATGGGTACAGAGTTTTTAACAAAAGGGATGACAATGCACTTTTTGGCATTGAGCTTGAGGCCATGGCTTTGACACCAGGCATCTGTCTCAGTGAGGCCCTTTTGTAGGATGTCCACATCGTTAGAAGTTTTGATTATGGCTTCTAGTTTGCAGCTTCATAAACCAAAGACCTTCTGTGTTAGCCTGTACTTCAGAGAAGTAGATACCAAACAGGAGAGGACCCAGGACTGAACCCTATGGTACTCAACTTGTCAATGGTCTGAAGTCAGATTTGGAGTCTGCTACTTTCACAGAGTGGGTTCTGTCAGTGAGCCAGTTGGCAACCCATCTTGTGACACAGGGATTTATACCTAGTTTAGTGAGTTTATCTATAATTCTATAATGGGGTATGGTGTCGAAAGCCTTGGCGAGATCTAGATAGGCTGTGTGAACCACCTTACCCTCATCTACTTCTTTGGTGACTGCTTCAAAGAAATCTATCAGGTTTAGGGGACATGATCTGCCTTTTACAAACTAGAATTGGGTTGGGTCCAGAGTTTGGAGATTACCAATGTCTTCGTTTATAAGTTCCATGATGATACATTCCATGGCCTTACAGACCAGGCTCATCAGGCTAATGGGGCGGTAGTTCCTGGCGTCTGTGGTGGATCCCCCTTTGTGGAGTGGGATAACTGTTGCTGTGCACCATTCAGTGGGCACAAAGCCTGAGGTTAGGCTATGATTGAACATGGTACTCAGATGGGGTGCCAGTTTGTTCTGTAGTTCATGTAGAACACAGCCTGGGATGTTGTCAGGTCCCATGGATGCTGTGTTTTTGGCTTTGGAGAGTGTGGTTTTTACCTGTACATTTTACCTTCCGGTATAGAGATGGACCCTTTAGGGGGTGAGAGGGTGGTAAAGTTAGCACTGAACCTATCTGCCAGGATGTTGGCAATATCAGTTGGTTCTGTATATTTAGTGCCATTGTGCTGTAACTCAGAGCAGATCTGAGTGTTGCCATTGAGATTCTTGACATCGCTATAGAATGCTTTGTGGTTGTCTTTAGAATCAGTGGTGATTTTGTTTTTGTAACTAGCTTTGGAGGATTTTATCAGGGATCACAGCTTCATACTGAGGCTGACCAAGGAGTTCCTCCAATCATGGGATTTTACTCTTTTTTATTGCGGTTTCTTTCTTCTCTTGTAGAGTTTGTTTATGGCAGGGGAACACCAGATTGGCTTCCTTTTTTAGAGACTAGCATCTCGGTTCTGTTAGGGATAGCACGATCCATGCAGTCGTGTAAGTGCTTATAAAGTGCATTTGTGTAGGATTCAGCAGTCATACCTCTATTGTCCATATGCATGGGTGTCGTGAAGTTTTCCACTTCTGTCTTAAGAAGCGTGAAGTTGGCTTTGGAGAAATTTTTTACAGTGGTTTCCCTAATAGGGGGTGGGGGCGGGATGTGGATGTCTAGGGTGATTAGCTTGTGGTCAGATCTGACCGAGGAACTGACCTCTGGTGCCCCATGTTGGTAATGACCAGGTCTAGGATATTGCTGCCCCTGGTGGGGATGTGGATAAGTTGATCCAAGGTGTTGGAATTTATGAATTCCAGAAACATTGCATAAAATAGTTGGCACATGAGTAATTTTCCCAGTTAATGGTGGAGTAGTTGAAATCGCCCATTATTAGGGTATGTTGTACCCTAATATTTTCCAGTGTATCAAGAAATGAGGAGTGGGAATCCTGGGGCATGGTGGGGGATCTGTAGCAAGCTACAATTTGGATTGCGGTCTTGCCGAGAGTTAGTTGCACTTGGATAATCTCGGATGCATTATGCTGAGCAACTAGCCTGGAGGTGTGGATATCTTTAACAAATATGGACACACCTCTGCCTTTAGTGTTTCAGTCCAGTTTACGTGTCCGAAAAGTGTGGTATGAATTATAGCCTGGTAATGCAGCTGTGCTCTCAGGAGCCTTGAGCCAGGTCTCTGTCACTGCACAGATGTCGATGTTCTCCATTTTAAGGAGTGCCTCAAGTGAGTGCATTTTGAGGTTTGGACTTCTAGCATTGAGTAGCAATACCCTCAGATTTTGCTTGCTTGTACCTGTTACGGTGATGAATTTGTCATTTGAACCTTGCCTAAAAAAGGCACTATAGGGGTGGCAAGAACCTTAGCCAGTATCCAGAATCCCAAGGGTGACAGGTGCAGGCCATCTCTGGCAAAGCATAGTGGTCTGTCGATCATGCCATCCCAGGCAGACAGATACTGGTTCCCCTTAGAATGACACCAAAAGCTTAGTCAATTGTTGAAGTCAATCATTTTGTCCTTCTACTGTAGTATCATTCTGGGTGATGGCTGGATGCTAATCAGGGCTAGGGTCATACCTGCCCAGTCTACAAGATCGGAGAGCTCCTCCATGTCTCTTTTCATGTAGTCCAGGGAGGTACATCTCAGGTCATTCACACCAACATGGACAATGAAAGGAGTCATATTTGTACTTGTTGTGGAGTGACCTGAGTGTGTGCATTATGTGGCAGATCCTGGCACCCAACAGGCAACTGACACTAACTTTCTCCTTGTCTAGCCTGGTGAGTGGAACATCAGTGTGCCTGACTATAGAGTCACCTATGACTAGAGTGTTGGATATGTTGTTGTGCCTTATGGGCTGTGGTTGGGTGGCACACTGAGTTAGTGGGCTATGTGTCATTTGGGTTTGTTGGGGGGTGGATGTTGCTTGTGTTTCTGCTTTGGAGGTCTCTGCTGCTTGGGCAGGTTTTTATTGAAAGCCTCCATTAATGTAGGTGTGTGTTTTGTGTTTCTATGTGTGTGTTTTGGTGGTGTAGGTTTTGAGGGACTATGTGATAAGTGTGGTGTGGTGCAAGTGTTTACCCTCTCCTCTTGATTGTCTAGTCCAGTCTTGGGTCTTTGCTTCCAGTTTGGCTATATAAGTGCATCTCTCACAGGTTGTAGTGTTGGGTGGTAGGAGGAGAGGGTTGTCTGTGTATATGAGGCAATTGCTGCATTGCCCCAAGATGCCCAGATTCATCAGGTAGACAGGAGAAAACACCAGGAGCTGACCCATAGACATGCCTGGATATGTGCTTATTTATTAAGTACTAAAAACTGTTTTCCTCTAGACAAGTGAGGAAAGTTGAGTGCTGTAGTAATTTGTAGCTTATTTAGTGTTTTCAATGAGTTCTGAACAAGTGCTGAGCTCAAATAAACAGATTTGAGTGCTAAAACTAAAAAAACTGGCTAGTTCTAAGGGAAAATTTGAAGAGCCGACTTTATGGGGCCGGGAATACTTTAACCCTAGCTAAGCGGCGATGCATAAAGTGCATTTTTTTAATATAACAGTAGCAAATGAGCAAACTGATTTAAACAAATTAACCAATTAACCAATAAAAAGCTAAAAACTGAGCCCCGTTCCAGCAGTCTTCGATCAGACAAGTTCTAATTGCAGGTGCAGGGGAACCTTCTCCAGAAAAAGATGGCCTGGATTAGTGCTCAAGTTATACAAACAAAGCTTGATTCAGCAGGTCTGAATCTAATCTTGTGCTACAGCAAACAAGGCATACCAGTTTCAGAAAGAAACAGTTCAAATAAGCAGGCACAGTAAACTTTTAACCAGAAACTCCCTGCTCAGAAGGGCAGACTCTACCCTCTCCTCCCACAAGAGTGCAGACCACACCTTCTTAATGTAAAATAGCTGTCCCTAAGCCCAAGTGCTTAAACCTGAACTAATACACTTTTAGAATAACAGACACTAAGCCTTCAATCAGCAACTCCCAACTTAGAAGGATGTAAGCTACCTGTTCTGCCACAACAGTGAAGACCACAAACCTTCTTAATGTAAAACAACTGGTCTGAAGCCCAAGTGTTTAAACCAAAGGCTTAGAATAACAGTTACAATTTAATCAGGCTACTAACAAGCAGTAATAAATGCAGCAGAAGAAATACAATTAAGTACTTTTAAGAACAGGCAGCAAAAGCAAAATAAAGTAATAAAATAGGAAGAAACACAAATACAGTAAAAGCAGATGAATAAAGTGCAATTTTTTTAATAACAATAAAAAAATGAGCAAACTGATTTAAACAAATTATCCAATTAACCAGTAAAAAAGCTCAAAACTGAGCCCTGTTCCAGCAGTCTTCAATCAAACAAGTTCTAACTGCACACTCCTGCCACTAGGGTGCAGGGGTACCTTCTCCAAAAAAGATGTTTTGTTTTAAAATCTCAGAGTTGTTTGCAAGTAGTACATAATGTAGTAGTGATGTACTACATCACTATACACAGCATGGTCAACTATAATACTTCGATATTTTGTTTTTCAACATTTTAACGTTTCAACTATCTTGCCATTCCATATATTCATGTCGACATTTGCATATTTGATTATATTACCATTCAATATGGTAATATAGACCAAATATGCCAATACCTTCACCTGTGTTTTTATTCTCAACTAATCCATTAACATTCCAAATCACTATGTCAAATTGTGCCACAGTAAAACTTATATTTTATTCTAGTTAACTTACATTATTTATATTTCCGTTATATACTAGTCTTTCATAGTATTCATTTAATACTCTTTGTGTCACTTTATTTATATTTGTGTAACACTGTCCATACGGAACCTGATCTCTTATAATAACAAAGAATCCCCTCCCTCCTCAAGATATAAAAAGCAAATTACTATATACATATTTTTGAAGGGCATTGGAGCCGATGCCCTATACAAACAGCAGTATAAAGTTTCTTCCTGTCCTCTCTAATCAGATTATTTCGGACTTGTGAACAGATATAAATCACTGATCTATTTATCTCAGCTGGGTGCAGCTCTTTCTTTTTGAAGCTGACCCTCTATTCTTGTGTTACTAGATAGTCTATCCATATTATTTGATATTCATTTCTAAAGGTTATTCATGCCTGAAATCATTGCACCTTTTAAAACATATTTCATTTACTTTTCATTAGATATTTCAAAATGTGTAGCTACTCTTAAAAAGGTCAGGTTTATCTATCCAGACACAATGCCTCCACCGTAATGCAATCACATACAGCATGCAAGGAAAGTAACTTGTATTTCCTCAACACTGGAGACAGTTCACTCTGCTGACTGAAAATCTTTTTTTTTTCTGAAGACTGGCAATACGTGCAACCTTAACCAAACTACATACAAAATAAAATAATGTACTTATTATCTCATTGGTATTTATTGTTCTTAATGGTTTTAAACTATCTTTCAGTGTACATAATTTATATTTTAATTATGCCAAACAGAATTGTACATAAGAATGTTGGTATCTAGCCTATATTGCTTTACCATACTTGTCTCATTAACATATGTATTGTTAGACTTCGTGCATGCATTACCATAACTAACGTTATTCAATATTATATATATTGATTCCCACCCCATAATATAGTAATATCCTCTTTCATTCATCATTCGTTTATACCTCCTCCCCTTCCCCCAGTGTCATAGTAACATTACTGAAAGTGGCACAACTTAATTCCATTTTGAAAACAGGGACTTCCATCAGACAACACAAAATATAATCCCTCTTCAATTAGTTAATTTCATTTTGTAATACATTTTGAGATATAATACTTATATTATTACATTTATTTTACTGAACTGGTTATTTTCTGTCGTGTACTTACTGATTCAATGTTTTTAAGCTATTGCTCAGAACGCAACTCACATTTTGATTATATCACACCCTTTTCCATAAAAATATTTATCCATTTTTAAGTACTGTCCTGATTCCCTGATACAGTGTTCTCAGTTCATCGTTTTTGTGAAATATCCCACTTCTTGAAAACGTTTTCAGTTCCTTTCATTTTATCCATCATTTTCTTTTAGAAAACAGCAAATGTTTTTAAAGGAAATATCTCACTGGAAGTGTCAATGGTTTGCTTTCTACACCTGTTAACTAGCTGTTTGTTCCTTTTGCTGCCTCCAAGTCTTCTTTTCTCTTTGTCAGTTCACCTTCTTCCAGGTGAAGGTCTGTATAGTATTTTAATCCAAGTGGATAGAAGACCCAAAGTAATGCATGATACAATAACTCGAAATGAAGTCTCATTTCGCTGTAGATTCCTATGGAAGGGGTAATATATTTCTGTTGGTTTGTGTTTACAGTGAAAAGTTATTATCCACATAAATCCTTGTGATGCCAAACTTTAAGATTGTTTCCTTCCTTCTCAAATGGAAAGAATGACCTCCTTTAGCTGGTATACTCGTAGTTTAGTCAATCCAGGTCTTAAATGCTTTCTCAGTCTCAGAATAGGCGTATTTACTTCATGTGTTCTTTCTATTTTATTATTAGCAATAAGAAAGTACAGCCCTTGTGCTGAGGCATTTTCTCATAAAGTCTTTGCAATCCTTCCTTTCAACTTGTTTTGGTACTGCTATAAATCTCCGTTTGTCTCTGTGACCTGTCCTTGAGTTTATCTAGTTTCAGTGACATTTGTTCATATTTAAATGCTGTTCACCATCCTTTTCATTTTCAGCACTTTGCATATCAGTTATTTTCTTTGAATACCAAGTTAAAGCATCCTCAATTTCTGGAGCACTATGTTATTTATTTCTATATACTCCAAAAAGGAGCCCCTTATCTTGAAAATCACAACATGCATTTGGTCAGTCTTTTTCTTTAGGGTGTCTGATGAATTGTCCTCTTCAGATGCCATTGCGATCTGTTTTTCCTACATCTGCTCAACCACACTACTTTCTGCCTCTTCTGTGTTTTCACACGATCTCCATTTCACATTACTTTTCTCTTCTTTATTGACCTTCTAAATATCATATTTGCTTCAGCTACTAATTTATATTAACAATGTGCAGTAGATTGCAGGCTTTTCCTCTTTTCAGCTGTTTTCTGCCCAGAACTCTGTTTTTAGCTGTCAGCATTACTGCCACTTTTTAAATCCCTTCCAATCTTGTATCCTTGTTACACAGGGAGGGGAGCTCAAATCTATAGCACATATAAATCTATAGCACATATAAATCTATAGCATATATAAATCTATAGCACATATAAATCTATAGTACATATAAATCTATAGCACATATAAATCTATAGCACATATAAATCTATAGCACATATAAATCTATTGTACATATAAATCTATAGCACATATAAATCTATAGCACATATAAATCTATTGTACATATAAATCTATAGCACATATAAATCTATAGCACATATAAATCTATAGCACATATGCCTGGAAGAGAATGTGATATACATGAGATGTGGCCAGCAAATCTAAAGTAAAGACTGAAGCCTTACTCTAGTCAAAGACTAATCCCTCTGGGCCATCAATGCTGCCTTCTAGGAATAGAAGTTGGGGGGGGGGGTCAATAAAAACAAACATAATGAAATTTTGCTTAAATTAAGACTACCCATTAGCTTAAAATCAGAGCAATTAAAGGGGCTTAGTACTAAAGCAAAGCAGACCAAGAACTAGTTAGACCAGGAAAACAGTTTCATTATCAGATCAGCACTATTCATACACAAAAGGAAAATCAAGTTAAGTGTAAGGCTGAGAAGATAGGTTGCATGGATAATTATCTGAACAAATCTATATCCTCTCATGATACAGAAAAAGTCTTTTAAGTCTTTTGTTAGATCCAGATTAGGCTCATTAACCGAATTTCTGAAGTTACCAAAACCACAATGTTTTGGTGACAAAACAAAGAGTCAGCAAGAAAGTCAGTAACTTCTTGTAGAAGTGTCCCCACACAACTGGGTGGACAGTAGGTGACAAGAAATCTACAGTTTGCATCTCCCCAGGACATATTCAAAAGATTTGGTAGTCCTTTAGGCAACCTGGGCCACTTTGTCCTAATTTTTAAAACACATAGTTACCACTTTCCATGGTACTTTCTGCCCGCAGCACTGGATAACAAAAACACCAAGGAGACACAGCATGTCAAATGAAAGTCAAACATGTCACCCATCAAAGGCTCCCTTAAAATAAGCAAAGTAAACACCAGGCAGCAATTCAAAGATACTCTTGGGCTCATTATTAAGGCCCATGCATTCATATAAAGGTGTGATATTGGACCAGTTAAGAGCAGCTCGCCCCTGGCCTACCAGTGATAACAGTCAGTAGACCTATATAATGCAGAAGGAAAGACGGATGCGACTCAGCATGTCATTGGTCCACAGGGCTGATAAAAGGCCCTCATGCCCTGCAGAGGCATCACTTTCAGAGCATCCATTAAAGCCCACTTTTATCATCTGCACCTGTGCTTATGGAAAATATGAAAGTGCCTACAGATCTGCAAAGAAGGGTCAGACAGTAAGGTGGGCACAAAGTGGCAAAGCAGAGTAAAAACATTCCTATGAAAGTAAAAATTAACATTAAACCCATACATAGCAAGTCTGTTGTACATGGAGAAAGGTAAAATAAGAAGAACTGCAATAAAGAAAAAAATGCAAATATTAAACCTGGCAAAACTAGTGTTAAAGACCTAAACCAACATTTTAGGCAGATGACCAAATGGAAATATAAATGGCAAAAATAACTTAAAGTTATAACTACAATGCAAACTAAAAATTAATTATTCAAAACTAAATATGATTTAAAGAAATGAAAATTTGAAGGCCCACATTAAACCAGAGTAGTAGCTCAGGCAAAATATAGTCACTGTCCAAAAAATGTATTCCTGTTAATGCTGTAGCAATAAGCACTCACATTTCGCAAAATATCACAACAAACAATGTTTTTTTTTTGTTTTTTATTTTTTGTTCAGTACAAAACTCCATTTTTATAATGAACAGCATAAATATCATCACCATGAAATCTGAAACAGGATAATATACTTTTCAAAATCACTTTAACATAGAACAACATGTAAAAGCGATATGCAATATTTGCATTATAACAAGGATGGCTTTAGGCCAGTTCAACTTACTTGTCTCAAAATGGCCCCACAATCATGGGGGGCCTTGCACTAAGCTATAACAGGGGCATTATGCCTTATGTGACTTACAAGAGCATTTGAGAGCAATACAGCAAAGTGTGAGGTGTTTTCCTACTTGTAGTATTGCTTCCATTGTACCTATGAATCACATTTGTGAAGCAGAATATGTTTCCTGTCATATAATGTACTACTAGTTAATTTAGTATTATAAAACACTACTAGTTAATTTAGTATTATACAAACTGGTACATCACACCACTTGTATGGATCACAGTCTTAGCTGTGCATGCTCTCAGAGTTGTCATTTCCTGCTGCTGAATGTCCAACAGTGTTTTCCACCCAGCTCTGAATATGGATTAACTATCTAGTTTTGCGTGTCATTCCAGTTACTGTCCGAAGATATGATTGAATTTAATCTGAAGACTGACAGTAGTATTGTGTTTTCTTTTGATGATTTGAGGTGTATGATTGGATGCTAAACATAATTATGAAAAAATGTGGACTAGCCAGCTTTAACCAATATCAAAAGAAACAGCAGTTAGCACACAAATAACTAAATAAATGAATAAACAAAAATAAAAGCAGATACAGAGATATGTAGTAACTTCTGATCACCAAGACTTGCGATGGAATATTACCAGTTCAATGGTACAACAGAGAAACATTTACTAAGGTTGCAGATGGGGCAAAATAATCCCAGTTAAGTGAAGCATGAGGTGTGTGTGTGTGTGTGTGTGTGTGTGTGTGTGTGTGTGTGTGTGTGTGTGTGTGTATGTGTGTGTGTGTGTGTGTGCGCAGTGGAGAGAGATAGAGTTAGTCAGAAAAAATATTCTACTTGACTAAAAGAAGAAAAAAAATAACATAAGCAATTTAATCATAACCATAAAGGTACTGCAGGGATAGCATAGCTATAGAGTCACATACAAAATGGGAGAAACAACAGAAAATTTAAAGATTAAAGGCATTCTATTACTGACAACTCTAAATTATCCCTGCATATAATTTTTATGTAGGCCTTGAGGCCTGGGTTAGGGCTTGAATTGATCTGGAAGCATCAGTGCATTTACACAGTTAAGCAAATAATGAAAAAATACAAATAATCTCTCAATAGTCATAAGATGGATTCATTTGCTAAGGAGAGGCCTGAGATGATGGTGATGATAGTGATTATTATTATTATTATTATTATTATTGTTGTTGTTGTTATTATTATTGTTATTATTATTATTATTATTGGTGTTGTTATTATTATTGTTATTATTATTATTGTTGTTATTATTGTTATTATTGTTGTTATTATTATTATTGTTGTTGTTGTTATTATTGTTATTATTGTTGTTATTATTATTATTGTTGTTGTTATTATTATTGTTGTTGTTGTTGTTATTGAACATTCTGTGGTAGTTTAACAGCTTTATGTGCTTTTGTGAAAACACACTGACTGTAACAAGGTATGAGAAATGGCAAAGGGCTCCAATAATTCTGAATAGGTACAGGAGGTGAGTGAGATTCCCTGAAGGAAGAAAGCTGTAATATGAGATTAGAGTACATAATGGAGTTTAGAAAATAATTAATGCTGTTTCTGCCCCCCTTCCTATCTCCCCACGACCATCAAGCCCATCCTCATGGACTCATTTGTCTCATATTTCCTGGACTCTGAGAATAATGGTCATGAGAAAGAAGATTATAGCTGGTTTATGTTTCAAGTGAGCTTGCTTTGGAGTATTATACTCTGATGTTGTCTGCAGTACCTCACAAAGAAGGTGGCGTGCTTGAATGCATGTAACTAACCAAGCCAGATTCTTAGCTTACTAATATTTTAACATGTTTTGACAAAATATAAGGTAATAAAGATATTATTTTGTTTTTAATATACAGTAGTAGCATAATAAAGATATTATTTTTCTTTTAATATACAGTAAAAGCATATATTCCTGACACTTAATTTTAAGTAATCTTACGTCCAGAAAGTCCAGCTAGAAGGTGATTGGGGTAGGGGTGTTGTGGTATATGAATAGTCAGCTTGGGGGCTCACCAAAATGTCCCAAATTGGGCCCAGTAATTACTATAACCAGCTATATATCATAATACTGTGCATAAAATATTTTAAATAATGTAGCCATTATCTGGAAAATTAAATGAATCCATGTTCCAGTATTAGAGAACAGAGTTTGCTAGTTTTAAAGATAATCCCTAGGATTCAGTAAAAAACATACTGATTATGGGTTGGTCAATTAGTGAAACAGTCAGAAAATATAATTCAGAGGTAGGTATGGCTGCAATGAGAAAGACCTCATTAATAGCTGATTACCATGTCTCTAAATCAAACATTAGCACTGTCAGATCTGATCGCTTTAGTGTTTTCCCTAGCATTCTATGCTTTATGCTTTATGGCATCACATACAAATACACAAGTGTACTTATAGTGCAGGAAAGATCAGTGAAGGCATGATTGTGAAGGTGAAGCCGTGCATACAAACGTGCAGACACATACATACACATACAACATCTGGACCCAACTAAGTTTGGTTTCATCAAGGGCAGATCATGTCTACTCAACCTAGTAAACTTTTTTGAAAAGGTCACCAAAGCAGTGGATGAGGGCAAAATCATTCAAACTGCATACCTTGACCTGGCCAAGGCATTTGACACAATACCCCACTCGGGCATTGTTGACAAATTCAAGAGGTTAGGTAGAAACCCGTATGTCATCTGGTGGATAGCCAACTGGGTCACAGACAGGACCCAGGAAGTTAGAATTGTGGAGTCCATCTCTACAAGGAAGCCAGACATAAGTGGAGTTTCTCAGGTCACCAAAGCAGTAGATGAGGGCAAAATCATTCAAATTGCATACCTTGACCTGGCCAAGGCATTTGACACAATACCCCACTCAGGCATTGTTGACAAATTCAAGAGGTTAGGTAGAAACCCGTATGTCATCCGGTGGATAGCCAACTGGGTCACAGACAGGACCCAAGAAGTTAGAATTGTGGAGTCCATCTCTACAAGGAAGCCAGACATAAGTGGAGTTCCTCAGGGATCAGTCCCTGGACCGCTCCTTTTTGGCATTTACTTCTTAGAAGTGAAGGCCAATGTCAGTGGTCTCTGGCTGACTAAATTTGCAGATGATTGCAAATTAGGAGCTGTCATTGAATCACACACTGACACAAATATTTTCCAGGAGGGGCTAACACAGACAAACAACTGGTGTCAGAGCCATGGACTAAAACTAAATGCCAAGAAATGCATAATAGTATTCTTTGGGAAGTCATCCACTCCTGATAACTCTCATATTAACAACACACCCCTTAGAGTTAACCCAGTAGTCAGGGGCTTAGGGACACACATAGCAATCTAGCCTTTGATCATCACGTGTCTACAGTGGTGAGGAAATCATTCAATGTTGCACAACTTATAAACAAAGGTATAGCATCTAAGTCCAAGGAAGTCATTGTTCCACTGTATTCCGCATTCATCACACCTATCATTAAGTGCAATGCCCCCTATGGTATGTACATAACCAGACATATCCAACAATTGGAATGTCCACAGAGGTTCCTCACTAAAAGAATACAAGGCATAAGTAATATGTCCTATGCAGACCGGCCCAAGGCCCTATCCCTATATTCTGTCGCCAACAGGCTTTTGAGGGGAGATCTATGCCTGGCATGCAGGGCATTGTCAGACCCCACTCTGATGAACCTCCTGCATATCCATAAAACAACAGCACCAGAATTACCCATTCTAAAGACTTAAACCTTGCCTGTGATATAAATAGGACCTGCTGGAGAGATAGGTATGTATCCCAGAGACTATCCTGTTTATGGAACAGGCTCCCCATCCATGTGAAGCAGAGTTCCTCTCTAACCCAATTCAAGTGCAACTTGGACAATCGGATTGGAAACCAGAAATTCATCTCTGGTTTGGCACCTATGTCTCTAATGGACACAGGTAACCTGTAAATGGTTCATCTCCCAGGCCCATGCTTACACTTATCAAGGGTATCAGAACTTGTCAGAGATTTGGGATGCATCGCTAGGCTTAAAAAGGCCCTTGTGGTTGTTAGCCTATTAAACACCTTTGAACCTATGAACCTATACACACAGGCACAAACTCACCTATATACACACATGCACACACAAACTCACATACACACACACACACACACACACACACACACACACACACACACACACACACACACACACACACACACACACACACACGTCTACACACATATTCATGCAGACTCATTCATGCCCCTACAGTCATATCCACACAAATAGATACACTAACAGCCATCACCCCATGCCTTCATTGAGCTTATCTGCACTATGCGTATTCCCAAAGCAGTGAATGAGTAGCAGTTAGGTTACTGAGGTGGTCATTTTTCTTTCTGGAGTAAAATTTTATTCAATCAAGCAATTCAGATTTGGGGCCATGGATGCTTCCAAGAAGAGTGCATGGTTAATTAACTTTAGCCATTCTCTGGATTGACACATTAGCAAGTCGCTTCTATCACATAACTGTTCTCTGCACTGACTCTGAGGACTCCAAGAGGGGAAAACCACAGTTAGAGCAGTGTATGAATTTGAAAGGCTGCTGAGTTAAGGCATCCACAATCTGCTAAGCCTTTCTGAATCCCAGGGCATATGCAAAATATGACAGTGATGATGCTTACTATGGTTGATATCACCTTATCGAAATATAGGTAAACTACCATTTTCAATATGTATATGTACAACATTTTCACTTCTTTTGGGTTGCTGTCCTATCATAGCGAGTGGTATTGAACAACTGAGAAAGGATTTGCGAGGTCCAGCTGCATGAATTCTATGACCCACTCAGAGTCTCCAGTCACAGCCAACACCCAGCTCATTCAGCTCCAGAGCAGCACACTGATGGGCCCATGTCATGGAAGACACAAAGAGAAAACATTCAGAAGGACTCGTTCTAAAATATTCCTCACAAGCAAAACAGATGAAATGTGCTAGAAGCGTTATAACTTCATTAGAACATCTAGAGCAGCATGAGTGGCACAACAGTTGTCTCTGGTGCTGTAGGACCAGAAGGCTGTGGGTTCTATCCCCACTCCAGCTGACTGGATCACTCACATTGCAGTGCAGCATTGGTGGGTCTTGCCCTCTGGAGTGTAATATCCTTCAGATGAAACTTTAAAAGAGGTTGCATCTGTTTGAGTTGGTGGTAACTCAGCTGAATGTAAAAGATACCTTGGCAACTATTGTAAAAAGTAGGTTAAGTTTCCCAATGTCCTGGGCAAATTTCTTCCATTAGTATAAATACCACTTTGGGTTTCCCCTGAAAAAAGGCCACTATCCTAGTAGGACTAACCCGATCAAAACGGATAAATAAAATGAACAAATAAATTAAGATGTAAAATTAAAGTCAGCAAAATATTCCAAAGCAGAAATATAAGGGAAGTAAAGTCAATTGTCCAGTAGTAAAACAGTAGAGAGTTATGAATTATAAGGATCAGTCTGGTAATTTGTGAAGAGGAGTAAGGCTAGAATCTGTTAACAAGCTGCTAAATGCAGTCCATGGTTTGTTCCCTCACCCTGCTCTGTTACCCTGAATAAGCCTCCTAACTAGTCTGTATTTATCGGTTGTCACCGAAAAGGTTCCCTTGTGTCCAGTGGGATATCCAATTTAAGTAAATAAAAAAAGCAAAACAGTATTGTGTATGACAGCTGTAAAAACCAAGACCATAGATAGCTGCAAATAGTTACTTAAGACAATGAAAAAACAATTCATTAGAAGTACAACACTTGTAAACAGTATTTAAATGATCTAGGCAAGCAGGACAAGTAGGCAGGACAAGGAGAAGTAGCTTGTTATAACTTTTTCTGTTTTCAGCTGTTTTCTACCCAGTTTTTAGCTGCTTACATTACTGCCATCTTTTTAGAATCCCTTCCAGTCTTGTACCCTTGTGACACAGGAAGGGAAGCTCAAAGGCTCCCACAGATGTACATGAGATGTGGCCAGCAAGTCTAGAGTAAAGGCCAATGCCTTACTATAGTCAAATAATAATCCTCGACAACAAGGTTTTCTAGAAAAAAAGAAAAGAAAATAATTGTACTTGGTTATAAAAATGAGTATTAAGGTATTTAAAATATAGATAAGCTCTACAGATCAGGGGGTCTATATTATAACATCGAAAACTACAAAGATCGAATGTTATAATATAGAACCCTAAACATCGAAATCAACAAACATCGAACAGTCAGAATAGCGATTTTTTTTCCCAGGGAAAGAAATCGCTATTCCGAGAAACATACACAACACAAACACACACAAAAAACAGCAATCCACACACATACACTTAAAGTCCTACACCTAAACTAAACTTTACATACACTACTAGCTATCCACTTACCTTAACCCAACCCTAACCCTAAGGTCTGTCACTATCACACACTCACCTCACCCGCACCCTAACCCTAACTCACCTAACCCGCCTTCCAACCCTAACCTACACACAATCGCACATTTACCTGAACCCGACTCGTAACGTTCCAACATATCAAATGCTGAAAACATCAAAGCCACAGTAACAACCCACCAAATTCTTTCCCTGGGAAAGAATTTGGTGTCCTGCACCTTCGCTGTTTTCAGCGTTCAACAAAACTGGTTCAATATTATAACATTCGAACTTTATAAAATTCGATGTTATAATATAGACCCCAGATCAGCAGGTGGCCGAATGCCATCATCATGCATGCAAGCAATGCATACAGACAACTGCTACATCCGTGGGGTAGGCTATGGGTGGGAAACAAGGATAACATTATTTGTGGTTTACCACTATTGTCTTGCACTGAATGAAGCTTTTAACCTATATAATGCTCTGACCTTTGGTAATATTCCATAAAGAGTTCATGTTTAATAAACCTGTGAGCAATTCAGTTATTTAACAAATAATCAATACGTATTTACCATGCTGCTTTAATAAAACTTATTTCAGAAGAGCTTTGAACATCTTTGAAAATAAGTTGTCTTTTCTGCTATCACACAGTGCTATGAACCTTGAAAGCATAATTTTACAGACATTTAGCTGAGATTTGGTTTACTTTTAGCAACTTAGGGATACTACAGTGACTATGTTAAAACAATATCAGCACAAGACAAAGGTGTATTCTGTAAATGTTATCTACAATGAGATGACCAGAAAGACAGACAATGCAATAGGGAATCTGAAATATCATGTGACCAACAGACTAAGAACAGATTTACAACTTCTGCTGTCTTAACTTGATCTCTGTCACTATGCTTATATTTATAAGGGAGTCATTACACGGAGTGGTTGCCCACAGTCTTCAAGGCTGTTATTAATAAAATAATTTCCAGGCCCTTGACATTCACTTAGATGCTAATGATTATACAAAGGTATGATCATAATATTAGGACCAATGATACATTAGAAAAGTAGCTGGCAAATTATTGAAAGTCATTATTCATGCATACCTGCATCAATTAGTACTATGAAATACTCGCATAGCTTTTCTAACCTTACCTCACCCTTAGGCACTTTTCAGAAGGCATATGTGTTTCTTTCAGGAAGCTTACTAGGGAACACATGAGCCTCTGTGAGAAGATCTAGTTTTTCTTGTATTCCTGTCATGCAGATCATTCATTTTACATGTTAAACATTCAACATTCACCATTGTATAATAAAGGTCTTAAGTAAAGACCTTCTCCATGAGTGTAAAAATAAACCCAACATGAGATAAAGTTATTTGAAAATGAACAGCACAGTACCCAGGAGATACCATTCTTCCCCATCTAAGTTTTAGTCTATCATGTCTCCTAAACAATAAACATATAATTAATTATGTAACCTAATTCACTGAAACCTTTACAGGTTAGACATAAAATTAATAACCAGATATAGGTAGTCTTGCATTAGTTGTTCAGACTCCAATACTCAAAGTCTGTGGCAGAAAACTGCTAAAATGGCAATGGTAATCTAGGTGAAGCCCAAGCGTGGTAAAAATTCAGGGCACGATAATTCCTACATACATACTGTTGTTAACCATATATTTATTAAACACGAACTATTGATACCTAGAGGTAGGTGTGTGTGTGTGTGTGTGTGTGTGTGTGTGTGTGTGTGTGTGTGTGTGTGTGTGTGTGTGTGTGATGTGCGTGTGTGCGATGTGCGTGTGTGCATGTGTGCGTGTGTGTGTAGTGTGTGTGTGTGTGTGTGTGAGTGTGTGTGAGTGTGTGTGATGTGCGTGCGTGTGTGTGTGCGCGTGTGCATGTGTGATGTGCGTGCGTGTGTGTGTGTGTGTGTGTGTATGTGTATATGTGTGTATGTCAGAACAGTTCCATGGTAATTCTATTATTGGGACATTTAATAGGACCTACAAATAGGTCCTACACTGCATATCTCTGTCTCATGGTAACACAATGCGACAAAGGATGGTATCAGTGAAATATAACAGCATGCAACTATGTTTCTGTAGGTAAAACCTAAATATGCTAGTTCCTGTGGTGGTTTAATTACTATCATGCTACAATATGTTTAGTGCATGACCTTCAAACAGACTGGCTTAGTGCAGACAACAGTATGTACCTGATGCACTGCCTGTATTCACATATGTTGAGAAAGTCATGTTATTATCAACATAGATAATAAACTTGTATTTGTTTATGGATGACTCATTATTAAACCACAATATTTGCATCGTTTGTGATATCATTATTGACAGTCTGGCACTGGTATATATTAAAATGTGAAATAAACAATATAATCTGTGTGAATTGTTGAATATTAATGTTTTCCTAGTGTAAACAGTTTTTATTTGACAGTGTAACACTTGTTCAGCAAACACTTAACCAATAACCTAAATGTATTCATTTACAGGCCTTGCATATGCCCTTCTTGTATCTGTTCCCCCTGGATATGGACTCTACGCAGCATTTTTTCCCATCATAACTTATTTCTTCCTTGGAACCTCTAGACATATATCAGTTGGTAAGTGGCTATGCTGTTAACAACTCAAAAGATACAATTACGTAACCTAATAACTTTGTGGATCATTTGGTGAATGTAAAGTGTATAAAAACTTTGTCCATTTCAGATCACGAGGAGCTTTGACTTTTTTGTGAACTAACCATTACAACTGTGGAAATGAGAGAGAGAGAGAGAGAGAGAGAGAGAGAGAGAGAGATAGAGATTGAGATTGAGAGAGGAGTGGGGAGAACTCAGTGGGATGAAAGAATAAAATATTTTACTGGTGAAATGAAGTCTGTGCATAAAAATGGACAACAGCATTCCCACATTCTTCAAGCTGGTTGCTGATATAAAACATGGTACAGAACCATTATTGATTTTTCTTCCTATGTATCACAGTCCCATCCCTCCTAATATGTCAGATGACTAGACTACTATGTTTATCTACAATTATACAAAAAATGATCATTAGTATTGAAAAACAAGCACTCTGATTGGACAGCCCAGAGTGCCCAGTGTAAACTGAGCATCTACCAGCAGAAAAAACATCTGGCCGCTAAAGTGCCACTCACCAGCCAGACCTTCTATTAGTATATGATGGATAACAGCATTTTATACCGAGGACACACCAAATATGAATAAAATCAGGTATGTTCTGCAAAATTAAAGAAATTGAAACATACCTAATTATCCTCATATTTTTCTAATGACCCTCATAAAATGTTCTGTTGTTTTTAAATAGTTAAAAAATGCAACAGGGATGCTCCTTTTTCAATTGTTTTTCTTGTGCTGATGTACTGTGCAAGCATGGGAATGTAAGTCCATTATGCATGGGTAATATGTGTGCAGAGAGAAGACAATGTGGAAGGAGACTAAGGCACCATTATAAAAACACATTATTTAAGAAAGGTAAACAGTTTCTTTCTTAAATAATGTTATTATATAATAGCAGTAATCCAATTCTATGTGTGGGTATATCACGATTTACCCATGGTTGGCTTTGTTTAATACCATGGGTAAATCCTGACATACCCACACACAGTCATAGATTATTGCTTAATTCAGGTAAAATATGCCTTGGCATATTTTTTAAACTTTTGCAGATGAAGTGAGGCATCATTCTAATGTAAGCTAATGAAAAACTATGTGCAAACCACTTATTATAGGCTATACATTTAAGTTTTCTGTACAAATTTCCACTTTTTCTAGTTTTAAACATGCATATGTTAAGTACTTTCACCAGTTCTCTTTGCACGTGCCATTTTATATACATTACTGTTTTCCTGTTATTTCACTGATATACTCGATTCCACACCATGAACAGTGACACCGGTAATGCCAGTGATAACAGTGACACCGGTAATGCCAGTGATAAACACTGCCATGCAGAGATGACTAACATATTCTGACTTCTCTTTTGTGCATATCTACCTGTCTTCAACATATAGAGATTGTACCTTTTATCTTTTTTTAGCTTGCTATAATCACATTGTTATTCACTTACATTTTTGCTGCTTAAGTAACAATCTCAGTTTTCCTTTCCCTTCTCCTGACTTCACCTTGTTATGTCTTATGACTGGTTTACCTAATTATGATTTAAAAGTCAAATGCTATAAATGTACCTTCCTTCCATCATTGTGTAAAAGCTATTACTTACCTGCAAATACTTCTGTTTTATGCTCAACATGTTTTCATCTGTGACAAATGCTTTTAGATTCTAGTCACTAACTTGTGTTTTATACTTCCTTCTCTCTGTTTCAAAGCTATTATTCATTCATTCATTTCCCAAAACAGTTCACTCTAGTGAAAGTGAATGAAACTGCTAAGTCTAATTATGTTTTTTAAAAATCTATATTTTTAAAAATTGAACATCCATTTCCTGTCCATGGGATTCAAACCCACCTTGGCATCCCACATCTTGAGCAGTTCATCCCTTTCACTCATCTATTTCTCTATCCCTTACTGTCACTAAAATTACTTATTTAAAAGAGCTGCAGTGGCAGCATCATCCCACTACACTGCAACAATATATTTATGGCCCAAATATTTTTCATTTGAAGTTCAGTCTCATTCTTACATGGCATTCTCTTTTCCTGTTCATTGTTCACAACTACTGTTAACTTTTAGATTATTAGCAATGCCTGTGTCTCACCTGGTAGCATACTCATGTCTGTGGCTAGGAACATGAGCGGGTTATGAGTTCTATTCTCACACCTGGTGTTTGGATTCATTTTCCAGTACTTATACTCTAGTACAGCATAAATGGGAGCTGTACTCCTGAGGTGCTTTCCTTTGCGTAAGATGCTAAACTGAGTTTCTGTCTGAGATGGTGGTGTCTTAGGCAGATACAAAAGACTATATAGTATTTATGAAAAAAAAGGAATAGGGTAATTTCCCCACAAGACCTATCCAAGTTACCCTTAGTCAGTATGAATACTAGATTCACTTCATGTTGTTGAATCATCAGTTTGTTGACAGAGTGAAGTACTTCACAAATTCTAAATAGTACTCTTTTTCTGAGGACTGAAGATTTTGAAAAGAGGACGACTGAATGTATAGGGGAAAGGTTAAGTGTGGTTTTGCATTTTTAATGCCCAACCCTTTGAATAAACTGAAAGTTTCAGTAGTGGGGTGAGAGAGAGAGAGAGTGCATGCGTGTGTGTGTGTGTGTGTGTGTGTGTGTGTGTGTGTGTGTGTGTGTGTGTGTGTGTGTGTGTGTGTGTGTGTGTGTGTGCACGCACGCACGTGCGTGTGTGTGTGTGTGGTTGCAGGTTAGGGAAGGGGATAGATTTAGAGTTGTGGAGGTGTAGTCATGTGTGTGACATGTGCCTGAGTGTCTTGCGTAGTGCTAATACTACAGAAAGGGTTTTTGTAAGTAAAGTGATTAGGGGCAGAATTAGGGTTAGCACACATTAGTAAGGTGGTGCTGTTCATCTGTACTAATGTGTGCTAGCCCTAACCATAATCCTACCCTGGCCCTAACCCAAACTCTGTACTTCATCTTAGAAGAACCCTTTCCATAACTCAACCACCATTCAGACAAAGCATGTCTGAATTTTATTTGTAGGGTTTTGGTTAACCGATTGCAAGAGGAAACTGTTTGTTTTCATTTTGTGATTGTTTGTTGCTTTAATGTGTTGGATTTTTCAGTCAGTGCATTTTCAAATTGTAGGCATTAATTACCTGTGTTTCAGTGCTTGACCACTTTGATACTTCAGCATATACACATGTATCATATCAGTCAGGCCTGCCCTGAAAGGATATCATACTGAGTGGGACTTGCCCAATCAATATACATAAATTAGCATCTGTCAGTGAGTAAACAGGTACAGCTGTACATAAACACAACTCTTTAGAATTAAGCCTGATATTAAAAACATGCAAAACAGTAAGATGTCTACCTAATTAACTCAACGAGTATTCATTTCAGTGAAACCTGACTCCTAGCTGAATACATAATTAACTCAACAAATATTCATTTCAGTGAAACCTGACTCCTAGCTGAATACATAATTAACTCAACAAGTACTCATTTCAGTGAAACCTGACTCCTAGCTGAATACATAATTAACTCAACAAGTATTAATTTCAGTGAAACCTGACTCCTAGCAACACCTAAAACTAAACTGGATTATGGACAGATTACCTGAGCACTGATCAACACTATAACAGAATGGGGCAAGCTGATAACTGCTTATCTGCTGTTGACAGATGAAAGGGAAATCCATTTAATTTAAAATGATGATGACTATATTCTACAACATTCATTCTCTGTTGTTAGAAAAGAAAATTACTACATTTTCTGTAAGTGCAGGGTCAGACACAAGAACTTACACAACAGCATTCTATCTGTAGAGATGCCAACAGACAAGAGAACATCTAGAACAAATATACCTTACTATAATTGGGAATAATATAATATGGGGAAAGGGTAGACTGATGGAGAGAAAAATATAGGGTAGAAGCAATTAACAACAAACTTGAAATAGTTACTGCAAGTTCAGTGTGTCTCTT
The DNA here is from genome assembly GCF_019279795.1 of Protopterus annectens. Taxonomy (NCBI): domain Eukaryota; kingdom Metazoa; phylum Chordata; order Ceratodontiformes; family Protopteridae; genus Protopterus; species Protopterus annectens. The sequence goes on from NC_056745.1 coordinate 1,195,602,346, forward strand.
GTTTAGAGAAAGTACTTAAATGTAAGGAATGTATTACTGTCATGCTCCTTAATATTTTGTCTTTTGACACATCTGAATGTCTACTTTTATTAACAATTCAAATGCTGGATTGATTAAATGGTACAAACACTGTATATTATACCACTGAATATATTCCTTAAACTGGCATATGAAATGCTGCTAGCCCATTTACACACATATGTGACCTTTCTCTCATCTCTGGATTAGTCCCCTCAGTCTTCAGACCTCCTTCATGTTTCCCTTCCTGAAAATGTCCTCTCCATCTGCACTTAAAATGTCAGGCACATCTATAACCTATGTACTCTAGCTAAAATCTTTGAAAATCTCCTGCAGCAACAACTCTTAACACACATAAATAACTACAGTCTTCTCTGGGATCAACGACACAGCTTTAGAAATGCCTTTAACACTACAACTGCCTTGCTATCAGTAACTAACACCATGTATAACAGCATGGATAATGTAATCGCCTTTGCTGGCATCTTTATTGATATAAACTATACATTTAAGACTGTTTAATCCCAACTTAATTCTTCAAAAAATATTCAGACTCAGTTTTGATTAAAATGCCATAGTATTTTTAAAAACTATCTAGAAGGCAAAACCGTCTAAACTTACTATAATAACTCATTCCCTGAAATGGGAACAGTTAATACAGGTGTACCATAATGTTCAGTGTTAGGACCTCTGCCCTTCTCTTTATTTATTAATGACCTTACTTTTGAGCTACCAGACGTTGTGTTGATGACATCTGCTTACTGAAATCCAACAATACTTATCTCTCCCTTCAGTCAAATCTACAGAGTTAGTTGACTTTGCATTATGCATTGCTCCAAAATAGCAAATTACAACTCATCTAAAATTAAACCAGTGTGATGCTTTTTGCTCTCCAACTAAAGCTTGACTCCAGTACATGCCACTTATTAAATGCCATTCAACAAATATATCTTGGGCTAATTCCTGACCCCTTTCTCACCTTTTCACTAAATGCCAATAACATTAGAGCCAAAGTTTCTTAGTAACTCAAACTTTGCTGTTGCATCTCCCATCTTCTTTCTACTTCTTCATGGTTAGCTATTGCTAGAAATGTACTAATGCCTAAATTAGAATATGCACTTCTACTCTTATGCCTGGAATCTTCCCAAAACATTCACAGATTGTTGAAAATAAAATATGCAGATTTGTACTCCAGGCTGATAACAACACATACCTTGTGACTTTCCTGAATTATTTTATCTGGCTCCACATCACAAACTGCGCTTCATTTCTCATCAATACTTTTATATTCAAGATTCTGTATCTTGATTACTGCTCACCTCTGAAAAGACTGCACTCTGTCAGAGAACCTAAATGGAATCTTCATAGCAGTCATGGTGATTTCCTTGCTACGACCAAACCAGAATTCAAAACAACCATAGAAGAAACAGCTTTTTCCAAACTAGGTGCTGCAATTTGAAACTGCGTCTCAAATAAATTTAGAAAAAGTCAGACTGCAGAACTTCAAAACTGTACTATATGAACATTGGGTTAATGAACTGAAATGCAGTTGCCTTCAGGACCCAGGCTAAATCAATGCATTGCTTCCCATGTATACCATAATAAGACTCTTTATAACAGCCCCTACTTTTTCCAGTTAGTCATTAAGCCCAGTTAAAAAAATCTGTAAATAGAAACATTGTTGTCTCTACTAAATATACTTTGTATAAAAATCATTTTACTATGACTTAACCACACACATTGTCTGCTTCTCCCATTTTCTCTTTGCACTTATTTTGACATTATGTATGCTTTATATACTTATTTGTGTCTTTGCATGTACATATTTTGTAAATCAGTGCATTTTGTTGTACCTTCAAGTATTTAGTTCAGTAGACCAGCTTACTACTCAGTTTACAAATGGGAAATAAAGAAGTAAACGTGAAACTGCACTCATCATTCTGTATTGCTTTCCTTTTAATTAATTAGGTCCCTTTCCAGTGCTGAGTTTGATGGTGGGAACAGCAGTTAATCGATTAGTTTCTGAGGGTCCTGATCGCAGTAACGGTACCTTTCCTGAAGGATTAACAACAGCAGAAAAACAAGTCATGGTGGCCGTTTCTGTAACACTACTTGCTGGCATTTTTCAGGTTAGCAGTTATCAACATATTGGCTATAGAATTTAAAAGGTTTTTTTTTTTAGGAAAATTAGTTATATACTGGTTGATACATGTGGAAAGCACATTTATGTATTCCCTGAAAAGCATTTTATTTTATTTAATGATTGTATTTACTTTTTAACCTGCATTGCTTTCACATAGTTAACTGCTGGTCAAGTATTATGCCAACATTTTTCTTATACTGCAAATTTCTACTACTAGGTAGTAGCTGTAAAGTATCTAATCTTGCGTTAATAAAGCACTGGTTAGTTTATAACTAAACATCTCAATCTTATACAAATACTCTCCTGTAATAAGTTGTTTTGCATGATATCTGGAAACTGAAATCCCGCCATCCACCTGCTTATTATTATCCAGCTATTTATCATCATAATCTGTGTAACTTTATCATTTTATAAGAGAGGCATTTTACAGCTATTTAATATGTACCACCCCATCCATTCTTTGTGTTCTTTTTCACAGTCTGCAAAGCTCAGTTAATTCTTTCAGCACCAGAGTTTGTTTTTTTCTGTCACACACTCTTCGCCCTTCTTCACTATCCTCATCTGAGAGAAAAAGAGACGGACAGACACACACACACACACACACACACACACACACACACACACACACACACACACACACACACACACACACACTCACAAAACAAAAGTTTCATTTGTTTAAGCATCTCATCCTCTCTTTCTGGTGATTTGTCATTCAGTCTGTAATACGCACCCTGCCTATCTTCACTGTTTCTTGAGCTGATAAAAACATATTCAAATGTCATGCTCAGAGCCTTCTTACAGAGTTATTGTCAATAATATTAAATCCAGTCCAGACAATTGCTGCAATTTCTGTGCATTGAATCATTGATGCCCCCCCCCAAGACTCTGCACTATGTAAACATTTTGGGAACTGCAGAAGTTGGTATGAGCGTGATGCTAAGTGCTCACCTGAGAGAGCTTCTTTTATAAAGTAGTTCATGCCCATCCCAAGTTGTTTGGTCATTCATTATTTTATAGTTTTCCTCTTTATCTGATGACTGTTTATATTTCATTTGGCCCTTTGTGTTATGTTTTTATTTCTTTAACTTACTCTGCATCTCCTCCTTGACTAAGTCTGTCTTATTGCTGATGCCAGCTTTTCTTTTTCTGTCTTTATGGTTGTTTAGCCCTTAAGGCTTAATGATAGATGGTCTCAAATATTACCTGCTCATATCTGAGCATCCCTAAATCTATATACTCCTCTGTAATGTTACTTTTGGAGATTTCATCAGCAGGTGTCATCAGACCATAATGCCTGTTGGCAAAAGCTTACATTGAAATAATAATGGAAGAAATTAATGGATTTTGGTGTGCCTTTTTTCTTTTACTTTCTTCCAACTGTGAATCAGCACCTTATTTGTGGTATTATGTGCATGGGTGTTATTATTCTGACTGATACATCAGTTGACCACGTTCATCCCTTGAACTTAATGTCTGCCCTAATGCATCTGGGCTGCATTCCTCTGGATATTGACAGTGAGGACTTGGACTTTTTCTTCCAGCAATGCTATATCAGATCTCGACTCCATTCCCACATCTGTGATACAGAAGCTATTTTATTCTACATTTTACTATGATTTTCATTGGTTGATGATTTGGTTATATCACGGTTTGTTCTATGAGCAACTAGAAATTAAAAAAGAGTTAAAATAAATTTATAATCAATACAACAACAGACTGTAGATAATAATGAATCTACAAGCATCTCTTCAGTGTATCTACCCAGAGTGTTATCTAAGTATCCAATAAGTAAGTTAATTCAGTGGGCATAGCAGTTGCAGCTCCAGGATTTGTTTCAGGCTTGGGCACAAAATAACAGCACAACGGCTGGTTGGTGGAGAACATCAAGTGGTGTGAACTTGTGGCCAAAGTATGTGGTAATGTTTTGTGATGAGGTGGCTGTGTCTGATGTGACTTTGCTAATGATAAGTTAACTACGTTATTGTTTTGCATGTTTAAACCCCATTGGTGTGTCTACAATAAAAAGTTAATGTGTACAAAAGAATAATTCAGTAGTAAGCATTTGTTACACTTTGTGGCCTGAAGTGCTAAAGTTTTTTTTTTCTATGGACATCCTAAAGTTCAGTATGAGAGGGAAAGAATTTAAGGGGGTTACTATGGACCAAAACAGAGTGGCTGTAATGGTACTGATATTTGATTTTGCAAACTAGATTATGAATGTTGCAATGTTGTTGCAACATTACATAGCCCTGTTTTCTTACAGGGATTCATAAAATTTTTACCAGAAGCGTTCCAGTGAGTGTTTTTAAAAGCATCGCACATAGTATATTACATATGCTCATTGAAAATAGCTTATTGTGATAATTTTTTTCTGTGCTACAAATTGACGTAAGAATTTCTTCACACTTCTATTTGTCAGAGAACAGCACATAAAATGGTGCCATAGGTTAAGGCTCTCTTTGTATGTTAGTTGGATATTAACATAAGGATTTTTTATTACAAAATCCTTATGTGAAGCCTTAGCTGTGTTCATTATTTTACAAAGAGTTTTCATTAGCAGCCATGACCTTTTAGTTACCAGTATGCCAATCTGCATCTCCTGGATTGTGGTACAAAACACCTATCATATTACTTATCTTTGTTCTATAAATGGATAGTTTATATTAGTGGGATGTATTTATCAGGTTTCCTCATTTTGATGGAAAGTCACAGGAAAGTTGCATCTGAATTCCTGGTGACAGAGAGAGAATGTACTATGCTTGCCTATAGAAACAGAACCAAGAGCTACCAGTGGAACAAAATGTGAAAGTGTGAATTTCTTTGAAAGATTCTCATGCATGAAAATTAGAATTAACTCTACAATGCCACCAGGATGCGAACCAGGGCACAGTGTTCTACAGCTATGACCATACCTCTCAACTGTAGAGATTTTCACAGAATGCCCAGATTTTGGCATCATATTTTTGACCTGTTTTTCATAAAATTGTGGTTTTCTGGCAAAATAGTGGTAAATCATTAAATATTGAAGTTAGAAAATAATGACAGACATTTGAGTTACTGACTTCATACCCTTCAGAAAATTCATGCTAATGCAAAACCTGATATTCTATCAACTTTCTAAGTTTGTAAGAGCAATATTTAAAAATTGTCCATATTTTTGGACCTTTGCCCCACTTTTATTTATGGCTTTGACCAGATTTCTTGCTCTAAGGGGATGAGAGGTATGGCTATGACATGTTTTCTAGTATAGTGACCTGTGGGCACAGCAACCAGAATAAGATATAACTGTGTTTTGAAAATGCACCAACAGATTCTGCAGATCATATTCAAGTTTTCACAGAGAACAAGCAGGTTGGTAAGAATACTTGCAGATAACCAGACCATTTACTACTCAGAGAAATAAGAATGGCAACTGTGGATGGGGCATGATATTGTACCACTAAGATGATTTTGCCCCTAGGGTCCCTCAGTGCTCCGATCATCCATTTGTTGGAAATTTGACCAGGATGTAGTATAACATATAAGTTTAGTATACAGCTGTGTGCTCTACATGAGATCCCTTAATGAAAAAATGCTTGTTTATGTTTCATCTGTCTTTGTATGTTTTATTTAAAAACAAATATTTATTTCCCCACCTTGCTCTTGTATTTAGAGAAAGTTATTTGAGATACAGCATAGCTAAGGAACAAATGTTTATATGTCAGTTTCTTTTAGCTGTCATTAAGTTTTAGAATGTAAAATGACAGATGTATTTCCGAAGTTGTTTTAGATGTAGTAATTTATTTCAAATACCAGGCTGGTTCTCTGTTTTATTTTAAGCAATATGCTAATAATTTTATTCTGCATTTCATTGCCATAGTTGTCTGGCTGACATAAATCAGAGGTTCAAATGATTTTCCTACAACCACAGTTGTTATCTAACTGTCTGTGGTTTTGTTGCATTAAATGTTGAAAAATAAATTGTTGTGGAACAGTATGGGATTGGGAATACTGAGATGCAATTTAACAAAGAAGTGCACAGGCATAGTCCAAGGCCATTAATATGTAGTATAAACACTTGTAAATCAAGTAGGAATAATTTCTGTCTTGAAGTGTGTAGATTTTCACTGATAGATAAACTAATCGTGACAGAGAACAGTGTACAAAAGCAGCGCACAGATATAAATTGACATTTACTTAGATACTTTGCTTTAGACTTGATAAGGACTGCTTGAATCACTTGATCCACTAATTTCCTGCCCACTGAATCAATAGTCACTCTAAAAGGTACCGTATGCCCTCCTACTCCTTTTTTAAATGATCCCCTGTACTGCAGCTTTGATCTTGTCCCAGAGGGTTCAATTCATGTCCCCACAAAAAGCTGCATGGCATGAGTGGTCCTGAACAATGTCGTCACTTGGGAGCTGAGATTCCTTTAAAATGTATGCAGTGCCCTGGCATTCCTTTTTCCTTTCCTCTAGGATGTGTATGTGGGGGAGGGGGCACTAAATTGACCGGATGGAGTAAATATATAAGGGTAATCACAGAAGTCTAAGAAAAAGCGGAACTACTAAATGAATGTGTTGATTTAGTCTTCACAAAGGAAAGCCTGGGAAGGGTGCCAAGGTGATTGGGAGGAAACGTTGAATGGAGAGAGCCATGGACAAACATTATGATAGATAAGAATACAACCCCTCAACGTTTTGGCCTTAGGAAACTCATCTAGGACCATCAAGATACTAACATCCTACAGGAAGGATTGACATGGACAAATGACTAGGCCACCCTAAGAAATTACCTTGTCGATAATAGATCCCAAAGAGTAGAGCCAGTAGTCAGGGATTTGGGTATGTATCTAGATAATAACCTGACTTTTGACCAATATGTCACTCAACTTATGAACAAGGGCATGGCATCTGGGTCCAAGGAAGTTATCATTCTACTGTATCTATCCCTTATTAGGTCCATCATTGAGTTCAATGATCCATTCCATATTTACCTGACCAGGCACAAGCAACAACTGTAATGTCCACAGAGGTTCCTCACAAAATAATGCAAGTGGTAGACAGCATGTCCTATGCAGATCACCTCAAAGCCCTATCTCTGTATTCTGTTTCCTACAAACTGTTGAGAGGTGATCTATGCCTGGCATAAAAGACATCCATGGATCCCAATCTGATGGACCTTTTGCACATCTGCAAAATGAATAGCATCAGAATTACTTGATATAGGGATTTAAACTTTACTTGCAACATAGATAGGACATGTTGGAGGGACAGGTATGTGTCTCAGAGAATTCCTCTTCTGTGGATCAGGATTCCCATCCATGTGAAGTAGAGGTCTTCCCTAACCTTGTTCATGAGAAAGCTCGACCAGTGGATGAGAAATCGGAAATATACTCTGAGTCTAGCAAATATGTCTCTGATGGACAGATGCAGCCTGTAAGTCTTGCCCTGGATTGCATATATTCTTTAAAATAACCTCTAAGGCACATAAACTTGTGAGAGACATTTGGGGAGTTTGACGAGACTTACAAAGGCCGGCACATAAACTTGCAGGATACATTTGGGATGCTTGGCTAGGCGTATAAAAGCCCCAGTGGTTGTTAGCCTTGTATACAGATATGAACTTAGGAACCTATGAACCAAAAGACACAGCAGCTAGAGCTTTTCTCACCTGAGACCAGAAGAGACAGGAGGAGGCATAGGAGGGGTGCAAATGATGATGTTTAGGAGATGTGTAGGGGTCATTCTGAAGGCATATGAAGCAATTGTAGGGATTAATTACTTCCTGGATCTCCAAAAATACTTTTTCATAAAGAGGACTATATTCCTGTGAAATGGTATACCACACTAGATGGCTGAGAGAAAATCCACAGAGACATTCAGAAGTGCCTGGAATAGTAAAAAAGTGAAAAAAGAAGTTAGAATGGAGGTGATGTGCTTAAAAGAGCAGTCTAAACAGGCTTATTGTAATGTAAGGCAAGCATTAACTTCCACTAGGCTTTATCATATGGCTTCTAATGCAGATTATGCATCTCACAAAGATTTCACCTAAAAGTGTAGGTAGCATTATTGGCGGTGTCACTGGGACTTGTGAGTTGTACTAAGACCTGTTTCAGAGACACAAAATGAACAATCTTATGCAAAATGTTTCCAAGTGAGACAAATGGAAAAACACTGGCTGTATAACAGGGAAGCTTAAAGATCACCAGTCAATGGGGCATACAATCATTGTCATCAATCCAGTTAAATATATTGGCTGTGGACTTTATTAGTGCAGATTTTGGCAAAATGTGTCAGTGACTAGGTTCAGAGATGCCTTGTCATCTCAACTTGCATTTATTATTTATAAATGACAACTTAACAAGGAAATATGCCACTTAAAAGAAGGGAAATAGTTGCTCAGTGGTGTGGTGTGCAATCCAAGAAAGCAATAAATAGACAGCAAAAAGGAAATAAATACCCAAACAAACTAAAATGAAATTATTTCATATAAAATCAATATATTTCACACAATCTGAGTTATAAAGTGGTCTTTCAAGATATATCGGTTATATATGTTTTCTGGTATGTCTAAAGGTCAGTTCCCTGTGCTTTCTCCTATTAACCTGGTGAACTTGGGCATTCTGAAGCAGTGTAGCAATTGCCTCATGTACACAGACAACCCTCTCCTCTTAGCTTCCAGCACTCAGACTTGTGAGAGATGCACTTATATATCCAAAGTGGAAGCCATGCTCTCTCAAACCAAGACTGGAATAGTTGGTCAAGAGGAGAAGGTCAACACCTGCACCACACCATATGCAACACATAGCCCTCCAGAACACCTACCATCACAGCTCTCACATAAAAACACAAACCACAGACCCACTTTCATGGAGGCTTTCAGTAGAAATGTACCCAAACAGCAGAGACCTCCAAGGCAGAAACACACTTGACCACCACAACACAGCACAAACCACAAGACACATAGCTGACCTACACGGTGTGCCTCTCAAAAACTCTTCACACCAGCTTGTCAGAACCAATGGCAGCTTTATTCACATAAACACACACTGGTTTAGCGCTTTCTCCCCTACTAAAAAGACTTCTTCAGGATTGTGGAGTTTGGAGGTACAGTGCGCCCATCAACCTAAGCCTCTAAGGCAAAACATTTGTCCAATACACTAATCATAGGTGACTCGATAGTGAGGCACACTGATGTCCCACTCACTAGGTTGAATAAGGGGAAACTAACAGTCAGCTGTCTATAAGGTACCAGAATCCGACACATAACACACGTGCTCAGGTCACTCCACAACAAGTACAAATATGACTCTGTCACTTCCATGTGGATGTGAATGACTTGAGATGCACCTTCCTGGACTACATGAAAAGAAACATGGAGGAGCTCTTGGATTATGTGGCCCAGGCAGGTATGACCCTAGCCCTGAGCAGCATCCTACTTTCGCCCAGAATGATACCGCAGTACAAGCAGAAAATGATTGAGTTCAACAATTGGCTAAGTTTCTGGTGTCATTCTAAGGGGATCCAGTATCTGTCTGCTTGGGATGACATGATTGACAGACCTCGATGATTTGCCAGAGATGGCCTGCATCTGTCACCCCTGGGTTTCCGGATAGTGGCTAAGGCTCTTGCCACCCCTATAGTGCCTTTTTAGGCGATGTTCCAAAGACCAAATTACCATCGTAACAGCTATAAATAAATGCAATCTGAGGGTCATGCTGCTCAATCCTAGAAGTCTAAATCTCAAGATGCACTTGTTCGAAGCACTCCTCAAAATGGAGAACATCGACATTTGTGCTGTAACGGAGACCTAGTTTAAAGAAGTAGGATGCACCCCTGCATTTCCAGGCTATAACTCATTCCACACCTTTTGGCCCAAGAACATGGACCAAAGCTCCAAAGGTGGTGGTGTTTCCATATTCATAAAGGACACCTCCAGACTAGTAGCTCAGCATAACACATCTGATATATTTCAGGTACAACTAACATTGAGTAAGATGACAAATCAGATCGTAGCCTGCTATAGGTCCCCAACCATGTCCCAAGACTCTCATTCCACATTCCTAAGCACCCTGGAAACTATTAGGGTCCAACCCAACACTCTCATACTAGGAGACTTCAACTACCTCTCCGTCAACTGGGAAAACTACTCATGCACCAATACACTGACCCAATGCTTCATGGAATTCATCAGTTCCAATGCCCTGGACCAGCTCATTCTTAAGCCCACTAGAGGAAGTAACATCCTTGACCTGGTTATTACTAACATGGGCAACTGTTGCTCTATACCAGTAGTCAATTCTTCCCAGGTTAGATCCGACCACAAACTAATCATCATGGAAATCCACATCTCATCCACACCCCCTGCAATGGTAACCACCATGAAAAACTTCTCCAAAGCTGACTTTGGGTTCCTAGAAACAGAGGTGGCTAATTTCACAGCACCCATGTCAATGGAAAATATATGCATGACTACCGAAACATACACCAATGCACTGTACAAACACATACATAAATACATGGAACTAGCCATACCCAACAGAACCAAAATGTTCTCCTCCAAAAAAAGGAAGCCAATCTGTTAGTCCCCTGCCATTAATAAACTCTACAACATAAGGAAGAAACTGTTGCAGAAAAAGGCGATGTCCCAACACTGGAAAAGCTCCCTTATTAGCCTCAACAAAAAGTTGAGATCCCTCATCAAAATCTCTGAAGCCAGCTTCTTCTTCTTTCAGCTTTTCCTGGTTAGGGGTCACCACAGTGGATCATCTGTCCGCTCATGATTGGCAGTGAAGTTTTTACAGTGTCAAGTTGCCAGCCCGGCGCCCAGCCTTCCACAGAAGGCACACACATATGCATACACTCACACCTAGGGCCAATTTAGAGTGTCCAATCCACCTACTGCATGTCTTTGGTATGTGAGAGGAAACCGGAGCACCCGGAGGAAACCCACATGACCACAGGGAGGACATGCAGACTCCGCACAGAAGGCATCCTAGCCAAGGATTAAACAGGAGAGCCTCTTGCTGTGAGGTGGCAATCTCTCCTAAATTTCTAAGCCTTTTTCCACTGCAATACTTTTACCTTTATCCAGCAATCATGCACAAAGATGTTAAAAGCTCTACAGGTCTTTCCTTAACACATTTTGAATTGCTTTTCATTCAATTACTTTACCACATGCAACATGCATTCATTCAGAATTCATGTCAATCAACTATACTGAAGCTATATATGTATATAGGATTATGTAATGAATGGTTGACATGTTAAATGATCGATGTACAAAATATAAAAAGAAAACATTATTGACGATTCATTATATGAAAACCACAAAACAGTGACACACAGTACATAGAAAAAGGAAATACATTTCCTTTTCTGATGTACTACTCATAACCTGAATTTGTATGAATAGTGGTAGCTTTTTTAGTTAGGGTTAGGGGCAGGGGCAGGGTTAGCACACATTACTAAGCTGGAGTAGGAGGTTTTGCCTAACCCTAAACCTAACCCTAACCCTAGGTGCAGCTTACCTGCAAAAAGCCCTTCCCATATCACTACACAATACATCTCAGACACTCAACATGCACACACACAGACACAAACTAAATCTATCCCCTAACCTAACCCTAACCCTAAACATTCACAATCACACACACAAAATCTATCCCCCTACCTAACCCTTACCCTAACGCTAAAAGTCACACACTTGCACACAAACTCCCAGCCCTACCACTTATCTTTCCATAAGTATCCCAAGCAAGCATTAGACTAAATACCCTGTTGCTCATGTACAGCAGTTCATTTGGACTGCATAAATAAGTGTCAATCAACTGCACTGCAACCATATGTGTGTGTGTGTGTGTGTGTGTGTGTGTGTGTGTGTGTGTGTGTGTGTGTGTGTGTGTGTGTGAGTGCGTGTGTGTGTGTGAGTGTGTGTGCATGCGTGTGTGCGTGCATGTGTGCATGCATGCGTGTGTGTGTGTGTGTGTGTGTGTGTGTGTGTGTGTGTGTGTGTGTGTGTGTGTGTGTGTGTGTGTGTGTGTGTGTGTGTGTGTGTGTGTGTGTGTGTGTGTGTGTGTGTGAGTATGTGTGTGCGTGCGTGTGTGTGTTTTCGAAGCACAGAGCTGTGCATACTTTGGACCTTGGTTTGGGACAATGCTAGAAGAGATCAAGGGACATCACGGTTCAGAAAGATTTTTTAGAATTTTTGCTTCACTACACATTCCTGCATATCAGTTCACATTTGGGTCACATATGGGCTTTTACACTGCAATTAATGTTACTAAAGTGCACAACTCTGCCATATCACAGGCCTCCACTGAGCTGCACAGATATCACATGTAGGTGTATCTATATTTGTACAATTGTTGCATTACTGGAACAAGAGCAGCACCAGCCAGGTGTGTATTAAATAAGTTCAATACTCATGCCTAAGACAATTAGACCCACAAACATAAGTGCACTACAGAGAAATCCTTGATTACACTAACTATGCACACAGTAAAAAAACATCAAAAGGCTACAGAATAAAAGTTTAGGTAAAATACAACTCCCATAATTAAACAAAGCAACTGGTAAAACAATGGTAACCATATGAAATGTTGGTACTCACTACAGTGATTCCTGAAGCTCGGAGACTGAATGGCCGAAAGAAGTATACTATGTCAGAGATGACATTAACTCGGGATGCAGTATATACTCCCTCATGCACAGTGTGCAGCATGTTTTGGGTATGTTGTGTAATTAATACATTTTTAATACTGTAAGTTTGAGGAATACGTTTCATGCTAAGTGGTGCAACCAGACATCACAAACTGGTCCCCTGTATTAATTCTGAGACCTGCAATTGTTAATCCTGGAAATACAGTGGGGAAATGGCAAACCTAAAGGAGAACAGCAAATGTTGGCAAGTGATGTTCTTCTTCAAAGTTATTTATACAGGAGGCAAACAACTCCCCCTGAATCCTCCAGTGTGGGAGACTGCACTTCCCCCTTCTTGGCTATTTATATATAAAAAGTTCAAGATCACCCCTAAATATGCAGGGTTGCACCCTCACATTCCTGCTACTTATATATACCAACTCTGTGATTACTGTAGCTCAGAAAAAAAAAATATTCTGACACACAATAATCTCAGTATGTATAAGTCTTGCACACACTGAAGAAGATGCTCATGCCACCCCATTCCCTCTCCACCATCTACTTAGCCAGCAACTCCAACAGGCCCTGAAACTCAAGATGGTGACTTTCCAGATTGCCATGCACTGGGTTGCCCACTGGGATGAATCTACTACTCCTACCTTGTGAAGCAGTCCCCAGATAGGCAGGGGGAAGTGGCAATTTGTCTCGCACCTGGGTTGAATGGGATCAATGTGTCTCAGGTTCTATTGGATTTGCAGGGAAAATGGTTAGGAAAAAGGAAAACAGAGACAAATAAAAAGGGAAACAATAAAATAACTCCTAAGTGTTTAACAGCAAATGTCTTTATTTCACAAACAAAAATAAGATCAGACAGTGATATTTTAACTCAGGTGTCTTAAACTGGCTATAATGACATTTCTGACTACAATTAATTATTTTAACAGTAAATACAACTGTTGGTTCAGTTTCAGGTATGCTAGCAATTCAAAATTATTCAGTTTTTGTAATGCTGCATTTCCTTTGCCATGGCTGAATATATGCATTTCTAGAACGAAATAACATAACTCTCATGGTCTGTACGTCCTTACAGCTTCTTCCAACTGTACCTATGAAAAAATTAACAGTATTTAGGTTGCAATGTATGGTTAAATAACTTTTCCATTTATCCTATTTTATTGATACTTCTTTATACTCTTCTTAATATTATAATACACTTACTGGTCGGGGACAAACCAGATTTGGCCTTCTTGGGTGCCAGCCATGCTTGGTAACTACTCCATCAGGGGCTGTGAAAATAAGACAAAAAGAAAGGTCGCAGAGAGTGACTGATTACTGCCTGTGCAGTGTGCTGTATATAACTGCAACTACATTCAGCTGATATTTGTATAGTCTTTCCATATGTGCAGGTAGACTGTGTATATAATTGCTAACTTTATGGTCTTTTCATCTCTTTTATGTCCTCCAGAATTCATGTATTAGCAAGTGACACATGCAACTCAGTAAATGAAACTAACGTTCTAAATTGCAAGCCATTTATTATTGTATTTTTGTTACACTTGTTTGGTGTACGTGTGTGTGTGTGTGTGTGTGTGTGTGTGTGTGTGTGTGTGTGTGTGTGTGTATCTAAATGACTGATTTGTTTAAGTATTCTTTTTATTCATTTTTCTTATTCTTTAAACTTTTTTATTGCCGTATTTATGTGTTGAGTTTGATTTAAGTAGGGGTGCTGTGTTGGTTGACAGTGTGTATTTCAGGTTCCTGACTGTTTGATTACTTTACTTTTTTGACCGCTGAAGTCAATGGCAGATATTGTCAGTTGTTTTGTATGTTCATAGGTTCATAGGAAGTTACTAGGTTAGTGGCCCTAGGGCCTTTACTAGGTTAGTGGCCCTAGGGCCTTTACAAGCTTACCCGTGTAATAACCCATGTACCCTTATTGACCATAGTTAAGCAGTCATTGTTAACAGAACGATTCTGTGATCAGCACCAACTGCCCCTGTCCATGAAGGACAAAAGTGCCACCCCCTCATCTAGTTGTCAAGGTTGTGCTTGAATAGGGTCCTTGAGGAGGTCTGCTTCACATGTAGTGGGAGCTTATTCCAGAGGAGTAGCAATCTCTGGGAGGTATATCTGTCTCTCCAGTATGTTCTGTTAATGTCACAGGCGAGGTTGAGATCCCTGGAGTGAGTTATTCTTGTCCCATTTGATTTGCGGAAGTGCAGCATTTCCATTAAGGCAACATCCAGGACTGCCCTGTAGGCCTCTCAACAGCGTGTATGATAGAGAGTACAATGACAGGCCTTTCAGTCTTTCCATGTATGTCATGTTTTGGAGGCCTTGGACTCTCTTGGTTAGAAGGCTCTGTGGTCTCTCCAGTTGCTGAAGGTATCTGGTGAGGTACATACAGAAGGGAGCATTGTACTCAATTAGTGGTCTGATAAGGGTCAAGTACAGCAGAGCTAAAACCTCCCAGGTATTGGTGTGATGCCCTTATTTATGAGATGTGCAATATAGAATGCTTTTCTTACCACTACTGGCACATGGTGATCAAAGTTTAGATTGCTATCAACCTGTGTTCCCAAGTCTTACACCACTGAATTTAAGCTTAGACGGGTGCCATCTATATCATAATTAGCAGGGGCTATTTTTTGCCAAAGGGGATAATGAGGCATTTTTTTGTGTTTGCTTTTAATCTGTGAGTTTGGCAGCAATCATTTGTCTGTGTCAGCCCTTTCTGTAATATGCTAACATCGTTGGCGGACTCTATGATTGCACCCACATTACAGTCATCTGCAAGCATGGTAAGCCACAGGCCATCTACCTTCACCTGGACTTCAGAGAAATAGATTCCAAACAGTAGAGGGCCCAGCACTGTAGACCAATTCCCCACTGGTAATTGGTCTACTGGTGGAGGTGGACTTCTCAACTTTGAAAGTGAGCGTTTTGTTGGTGAGCCAGGTTGCTAGCCATCTAATAATTTATGGGTTAATCCCCAGCTGGGAGAGTTTATGTATGATACCTGAATGGGGGATCATGTCAAAGGCCTTGGGCAAATCAAGATAGGTGGTATGTACTGTTTTGCCCTCATCCAGGATGTTGGTGACATTCTCAAAGAAGCCCACTAGGTTTAATAAGCAAGATCTACCTTTGATGAAACCAAACTGGGGTGGGTCAAGGGTTTGAAGGTTGCCTTTGTCCTTGTGAATAAGGCCCATGATGATTCTTTCCATGACCTTGCAGATAAGGCTGGTTAGGCTTATGGGTTGATAGTTCCCAGGGTCAGTTAATGGACTCCCATTGTGCAAGGGGATTACTGTTGCCGTCCTCCACTCTGCTGGGACAAAGCCAGTTCTCAGACTATGGTTAAAGAGACTGCTGAGGGTTCCACTAGGTCTTGTTTTAGATTGCTTAGTAAGCAGCATGAGATATTATCTGGTCCCATAGAGGCTGTGTTTTTGGCCTTGGAGAGTGCTTGTATGACCTGTTCTTTGGAGATAGTCGGTAGAGGACTGGTATCAGGAATGCTTTGGGGTATGTCTGGTGGGGACAAGCTAGTAAAGTTACTGCCAACTTTGTTGGCTAGCAAGTTGGCAATTTCCTCAGTTTCAGTGTGAGTGGTACTGTCCACTTTAAGTTTGACACACAGCTGGGCATTACCTTTTAGGTTTTGGACATAGCTAAAGAATGTCTTATGATTGTCTTTAGCTAGGGATGCTAATTTAGACTTGTAGCTAGCCTTAGAGGACTTAACAATATATCTGATTTCCTTGATCAAGCTGTGGAAGGTATTCGTCCTCTGTTGAGTAGGTTCCTTCCTGTTCTTAGATATTAGTTTCTTTCTTTTGTTTACAGCTTGTTTACGCTTACAGGCCACCAGGGTGGCTTGTTTTTTCAGGAAGGCCTGGTTTTGTTCCTGTTGGGTACAACTGAGTCATTTGAGTAGGTTCCTCCCTGTTCTTAGATATTAGTTTCTTTCTTTTGTTTACAGCTTGTTTATACTTACAGTCCACCAGGGTGGCTTGTTTTTTCAGGAAGGCCTGGTTTTGTTCCTGTTGGGTACAACTGAGTCCTTGTGGATAAGGCCCATGACCTTGCAGATAAGGCTGGTTAGGCTTATGGCTGTATAGGGCATTTGTGTATTCCTCTGCATAGGAGTCATTGTTGGCTATGTTGGGTGGGGCTTTGAAACATTTTATATCATTGCTTAGTAGGCAATAGTTTGCTTTGGAGAAAATTTTCATTTTTTTACTCTTGTGGGGGGTGTCAGTTTTGATCTTTACTTCAAACCTGACAGATTTATGGTCTAATCTTACCAGGGAGGGCAACACACAAGGGGTAGTGCAGTGACCTCCCCATGCTGGTGAGCACTAGGTCCAGGACATTTGAGCCCCTTGTGGGGGTGTGGACCAAACGCTTCAGGGCATTTGAATTAACAAAGTCCAGGAACCTCATAGCAATCATGTTTGTTCTCATGTAAATCGCCCAATTTATGGAAGGATAGTTGAAATCTAACATGAGCAAGGTGTTTGACTGTATACTGAGCAGCTCTAGCAAGTCCAGGTAAACGGTGTATTTCTCCTGGTTCATGGTAGAGGACCCGTAGCTAGCAATGAGGTGGAGGGGTGTATTACCTATAGTTAATTGGACCTGGAGTAGCTCAAAAGGATCATACTGTTTCACCAGTCTTGTGGTGTATTTGGAATTAATGAAGATGGATACACCTCATCCTCTTTTTGGGATCTGAATGTGTGAAATGCATTGTAGCCTTGTAGCCTTGTATGTCTGGGGTGCTCTTAGCTGCCTTGAACCAAGTCTCAGTGACTGCACAAATGTCAGCATATTCCAAGGTGAGGAGTGCTTCCAGGGAGTTCAGTTTACTGATTAAGTTCCTAGCATTAACCAGCATGACCTTCAGTTTGTCCTTAGTGGATTTCTTTATGTTGGAAGTTTTGTTGTTTGGACATTGTCTAAAAAAGCACCATGGGGAAGCCAAGCATATTTGCCAGTATCCGAAAGCCTTGAGGAGACAGGTGAAGGCCATCTCTGGCAAAGCAGTATGGACTGTCTACCATGTCTTCCCAGGCAGACAGGTACTGGATCCCCCTGGAGTGATATCAGAAGCTAAGCCAATTATTGAAATCAATAATTTCTTGTCTGTATTGTGGCATCATCCTAGATGAAGGTAGAATTCTGCTTAGGGCTAGGGACATACCTACCTGGGACACATAATCTGAGAGTTTGGTCATGTCTCTGTTCATATAGTGCAGAGAGGTACATCTCAAGTCATTCACACCAAGATGTACTATGACACAGTCATAACTGTACTTGTTGAATACTTGAGGGTGTGCATGATTTGATGGATCCTAGCACCTGACAGGCAGCTGACCGTGACCTTCTCCTTGTTCAGTCTGGTGAAGAGGACATTTGTGTCTCACTATTGAATTGCCTATGGCCAGAACATTAGGTTTTGAGGTGTTTTGCCTTAGGGGCTTAATTGTTGAGACACTAATATGTGTTTTGTTATGTGTAGTGGTGGATTCTGTTCACGTGCCAATATGTGTATGTTGTTTGCACTTGGGAGGTCTCTGGTCTTTTGACAAGCTCTTAGTGAATACCTCCGTGTATGTGGGCTTATCTGTCTTGACCTTATCTTGCGTGAGAGGGGAGTTGTGTGTGCTGACAATCGGTTGTCTTGTATATTGTTATGTGAGAGGACTGATTCTAATTTCATGGTATAGTCACATCTCTTGCATGCTGTGTTTGTTTGCTTTACAAGTGAAGTAGTTGTCAGTATACATGAGGCAGTTACTACATTGCCTCAGGATGCCCAAGTCAATCAGGTTGGCTGGAGAAATTGTGGAAAACTGTCCATCCATTATGGCAAGTATATGTCGTAGTGACTAGAGGGGATGGACTAGATGGACCAGGGTTTGCTTGTGAGACTAACAAAGGCAGCTGTTCTGTGGAGCGTTAAGGGTGGAAGACTGTGTCAATGCCTCAGAATGCACAACTGAGTTGCTCAATAGGTAGCAATGTGCAACTGCATTGCGCACAGAGAAACATTGGAGCTAAGGAGGGTTCTCTAGCAGATATCAAGGGAAAATTTGTTTCTATGCCTTTGCATCTATACACGACAGCGCTAAACCCTGCAGCATGGTGTGCATCTATGCCTGAATGCAGGGCTTAAAAATAAGCAAAGTTCAACAGTTTTAACACAAATTAACCAATAAGAAAGCCCAAAAACTGAGCCTTTTTACAGCAATTCCTAACTCAGATGGGTCCTGGGCTACATACTTCTGTCACAAGGGTGCAAGACGGGCTTCTTAACGTAGGATGGCTGGTTTTACTGCTCAAGTAATACCAAACAGCCTAGATTCAGCAAATCTGAATCTAACCTGTGCTATGAGGTACAGTAGTACTAGAAATTCAAAGTGCAGGAAAAAAAAACATTCACAGCAGCAAAAGCAGCAAAAATGAAGCAGCAATTAAGCAAAATACATTAAAAAAAGTGCAATGCAAGCTTAAAACAGACTTCTTTTTTTGTTGAACACAGTCACCTTTGATTTAGTTCAGATTCAGATGTTATATTAGTTTGCACTTTTTTGGAAGTAGATGTTAGCTGATGTTTGGATAATATACTGTAATTGGCCTAGAGATTTTTTTTAATATTTAGATTTTACACTAGATAAGTATCTTTCTTCATGGGGGTTAAAGCCAATAGTCAGACTCAAGTTATCTGGACCATTATCAGGGCTTCATTCTTCAACAATACATACCAAAACTTACAGTATTATTTTCCATTGACTTCAATGGGATACATTAATTGCCTACATTTCTGCTCAAAAAGGCTTTAGGTAGTCTGTACAAATTGTTACAGGACAATCAGTGTTTTCTTTTATAGTTATTGAGATACATATTAATGCCTTTTTAAGTGGTACCTCATTTATTTGAAGGCTTGCTATGGTTTATTGATAGTTATATCATGATTTATTAGTCTTATAGCTAAGCTATTATCTGTTTGGATAGCTAGAATTGGCTCTATCTTTATCAAAAATGCAGTTTGCTAAATGGCTAAGTGTACTTTATGTCTTCCTTTTCTTTTTCTATTATCTTAACTGTTTTATTCTTTCTACTAAGAATGAGTTTAATTTCTAAAGAGTTTATTTAAGTGGGCAGTGTTGGTTTGGGAGTTTTGTTTGCGTGTGTGTATTTTGTTAATGCGGTGTGTAACCTTAGATTTTCTTTTTTGCAGTGCAGTCAGTAACATTTTTAAACTAAATTAAGGGTAGAAATGGATTTATGATGTTGTTTTAAATGGTCTAGGATATCCTGGGATATCAGTCCCTGGGGGTATACAGTATATAATGTTCATTCTTTACATCGTATTGATTGGGAAATGCGCTCCATGTTTCATAGTATTTATTTTTTTCTCTTTGTTTAGCAGTTTTATAATAAAGTCAAGGTAGCTTTGTGTTGTTATTTTTAGGTGGGCAATGGTATTTTCAAATGTGTTAGTATCTGTTTTGTGTGTGTGTGTGTGTGTGTGTGTGTGTGTGTGTGTGTGTGTGTGTGTGTGTGTGTGTGTGTGAAATGTACAAACTTTTTAGCAAATGAAATAATTATGGATTTTTTTAGGCTTGAAGGCTGTAGGAAAAGTGTTCATGATATGCCAAGGTAAAAAAATGTCAAAAACTTATCACACTCCTTATCCGGTTAGACAGTCGTAACTCAGAAGGTAGAATACTCATATGGTAGAAATGTTTGCATGGGTGTGAAAAAGAAAGAATGCGCACGAGTGGATACCAATTTGTGGTAATCTAATATGGGTGAATTACATTTTTATACTGTGTAAGTAAGTAGAAAAATGCAGGAAAATGAAAGTTTAATAAAAAGTTGGTAGTTGTGAGGATGTGTAAGATTGCATTATACTTGTTCTCATGGGTTAGGGTTACAGTAAAGCTAGGCAAAGGGATCGGTTTAGCACCACGCATGTTTGGCATTGTGTGTTCTGTGCTCTTTTGTCTTCTGTAGGGGTACTGTTAGGTGAAGGTTTTATGTATGGTAATGTGTAGGTTTGGAGGTTATGGACAGGAATAAAGTTAGGGTGAGCACACATGATAAGGTGGTGCAGGGGGTGGCAGTGTCTGATGTGGGTTTTGTAGCTGAGTTTTACTGATGCAGGGCTTTTTAGTGGGCGAGAAATATTTGTGATTCACTCTTACTAGTATTCAATGTTTTGTGCAGTCAGTTTGAGGTTCTCTCACTTTTGTGTTTTCAGCCTTTCATGATATAATCATATGCATATACACAGACATGCACCCACACTCACACACACACATTCACACACACACACACACACACACACACACACACATATATATATATATATATATATATATATATATATATATATATATATATATGGGTCTACCTGACAACACCGACACATCACAACACCGACAACGAAATCACCGACACCACATAACCGACAGTTCACAAACACGAAACCTCACATGCCCGACACACCATAATACCGACAATCAACAAACAAAACAAATCCCCTGTCCAAAAAGCACACACACAACACAAGCACACCAAAATCCTTACAAACCCACATTAAACCTCACATACACAACTATCTACAACCTTAACCCAAACCCTAACCCTAAGGTCCATCACTATCGCACACTCACCTAACCCACGCCCTAACCCTAACTCAGTTAACCCGCCCCTAACCCAAAGACTATCACTATCGCACACTCACCTAACCCTCGCCCTAACCCTAACTCACTTAACCCACCCCTAACCCAAAGACTATCACTACCGCACACTTACCTAACCCGCGCCCTAACCCTAACTCACTTAACCCACCCCTATCCCTACAGACCGTCAATATCGCACACTTACCTTACTCGCACCCTAACGTCCGTCACTACCGCATACTTACACAGCCTTTTCCCATGTCGGTGTTTTCAGCGTCGGTGTTTTCATCCGTCGGTCTTCTCAGTTGTCGATCTTCTGGCGTCGGTGTTCTCATTGTCGGCGTTCTAAGCTGTCGACGTTGTCAGGTAGGCCCATATATATATATATATATATATATATATATATATATATATATATACACACACACAAACACACACACACACACACACACACACACACACACACACACACACACACACGTATAAATACACATGGGTATTCAGTACATCAGTAAACCAAAATATTAGCTCATTTGGCTTTGCAGATTCATATAAAACAAACAGTGTCTTAGTCACTTCTCATATCAGTTTTCAGTGGTAGGTGTAGCTTCTTCTCCCAAAAACACTGATACTGCAGCCTCTTCTATATATTTTCCAGCAATCGTTATTCTAAACAAAAGCACCTCCTGCTTTCCAGCAAAAGGTTATTCTAAACAAAAGCACCTCATGCCTTACATTCTCTTCTATCAGTACAGTTCTCTTAAGTGCTATCTTTTATTTTATGTTGCTCTCTGTCTACCTTAGTGGAAGTATATAGCACTTTCTCACTTTCTTATCCTTTTGTGTGTTGCTCTCTCACTACAAAGGGTATGTCAAAACAAAAATTATTGTCAATATTACTTTATTATTTGTTCTTACAGTCCCACTGCTTAAACTCCCTGCTTTTGGTTGCCTTCGTTGCTTTATGCTAGGAGAAATAGGCTCACAACTCCTGCTTATTTCACATTCTGTACACACTTTTTATGAGGACCCTCACTTAAGTGCCTTCATTGTTTTTATCTGTTTTTCTATTTTAACACTTCTTGTAGATGTTCATGTATAATTCTGGCTTAAACCGATTTATTTTCTTTAGAGTGAGTTCCCTATCTGTTCATCTTCATTTCCTACACTGCCATGTCTTACAGTTTTGAGTTTCTGTTGCTTATCACTGGGGCATGATTCAAATAACAGACAGGATTGTTTTTATTGTCAAACTACAACCAAATTCTACCTCCTTTAGTAGTTTCTATGCCAACTCCCTTTTCCTGATTTTAATTCCAAATATCTATACAAGTGTCACTGCTTTGCTCGCTCCCAACATTCTTATACTGAATGGATGTATCAGCTTGTCACACTGTATCTATGGATTCCTACTCTTCCACATATTTGTAGTGCTTTAAAACGAGGAAAGACTTTTCCTAATATTACATTCTGAGTTAAATCAGATGTTATAATCATATAATGCAACAGTTTTCCCTGAACTGTTTAAATTTCTATAGGTATAAGAGGATACTCTTTTCTGTCATTATAAATACATATTGTCTCCACTTTTTTACTATGAGAAAGTCTTCCCTCCCAGTTTTGATGCCTGATATTTAGTATCATGGCAATAAACTGAACTTTGTGTCTACGGTGCGTGATCTAAGCATGGTCCTTGATGACCTGCTGACTCTTAAGGACCATATTTCTGCAGCTGTCATATCATCCTGTTTCCATTTTCAGAATATCACTTTGATCAAGCACCTTATTCCTCCCAATGACCTTCCCACTCTGGTTCATACCTTGATTTCTTCCCATCTAGACTATTGTAATTATTTACTTGTTTTTCTTCCTGAATTTAGGCTTGTATGTTTACAACAAAATTCTGCTGCACATTTACTATCTGGTGTACCTAGACATTATCATATTACTCCAGTTTCGTACATCTTACACTGGCTCCCTGTAAGATATTGCATAATGTACAAGATTGTTATTATAGAATATTTTACTTCATAATTTTGGGCAACCTTTCATGAATGAGTTTTTACATACTCATATTTCACAAGATCTTCTCAGTACACCAGTTTATAACTTGGAAGTCTTCTATTTGTTGTTCATTCAGTTACCAAGGCTCTGTCCTCTAGAATCATCTTCCAGGTTGGCTTAGGAAAATACTTATAATTACTCTTAAAATATATTTGTTTTATGTTGCTTTTTTGTGATTATGCATGGTTGTTTGTGTTTTTGACATATCTATTTTATTATTATTATTATTATTATTATATATGTACAGTGCTTGGGTTCAAGCACTTAAACCAATTTGATCTTGAACATGGATTTTTTATTGTTTCTAATCTTATGCTTACACACTAAGGAAGGTTTGACAAGGGAAGTCATGCTTTCAAAATCAAGCAGGGGTTGGACTTCCTTTGCTTGTAAAAATATAACATAATTTACTATCTTGTTTGATACACAGCAAGACAGAGTTGATTCAGTTTTCCTAGCTGTAGCTCTACTGCACTCCATGTGAACCAGTTCATCTAAAGCATGATTTCCAGTTTCACATTTCTGTCACAAGTAATATCTTCAATGTTAGTAGTACACAATTTATCTATCTGATCTTTCCCTACATTTGAAACGAATGCATTACTTGCTGATTTTTGTTTCACTGAAGAAGTTATATTTCTTACTGTAGCTTTATCTTTATATGCAGATACTTAATTTTTAAACACTGTGTTTTTGAGTAATGTGTTCCACTAAAGTTATGAGCTTAACAGAGTTCTTGGGATCAGTTTGCAGTATTAGTTTTCTTATTTTACTAAGCAGGGATCTTTTAAACCTACCCACTGCTAATATTTCTAATATTTTTTTTACTTTACTGTTTCTACCAGATAAAATGTGTTTTAAGTCATGAATCTGTGCATTTAGCAGTTAATCTACATTAAAAGATTTGTTACAAGTAATATTGCTTGCACTTCACGGATTATAACAACACAGACTAAATGCTCATTGCAATCAGTCTCTTCCATGACAATATACATTTCCTGAGCCCATCCTGTCAGTTGGGATGGCAGGAATATTGCCCATTCTGCTCAGCGCCACTCCTCTGTGGTGGCACAACACTCAAACGTGACTAAATAAGTATCCAGAACATCTTCCCTGGTTAGCTTCTTCAGAGGTGGCACATACTTGGAGTTAAGAGCCTTTCTGGCCAGCAAAATAAGATGTTGTGACTGCCCTACCTGTAATTTTTTTATTTTCCCTAGTAATTTCTCCATAGTTATGGTTACCAGTTAACCATGCCAAGAACACAACAGTAACAGTACTATAAGGAATATGTAGGTCTGTTAGCAAAGGTACTGTGAAGAACTAAAATGCTGGCAAATCTGTAGTTAACTGCTGATTCACTATCAATGTATCTCCAAAAATACACTGAAGGAAGGACTATATAAAACAACATTAGCTCTGTTGGCTTTTGCAGATTGAAATAAAATAAACAGTACTTTAGCAATGCAGTCTATCTTGAATACAGAAATCCAAGGCTACAAGCCTTTTCCAGACCCATCTTCCAGCTCTGTAAGTAAATATTCTCACAATTTACACTCTATAGATTATCTCCGACTAGGCTGACTCACTTCATGTTTCCAGGTTTTCTTTCAGATGTACTAACTTCCTCATTCCAGTCCAAAAGGTTACTTCCTTTTTATACAGCAACATTGAGCAACTGTCACCCAACTGCTATTTAATAATGCAGAGTGTTGCCTAGTTATCTGCTTGTGAGGCTTGTTCGAATATATATCCTAGTAACAGCAAAAAGTAGTGACTGAGTATAACAGTTCTTAACAACCCATCACAGTGAAAGCCATATTTCTTCATAATAAAACACTGCTGGCTTTGCAGTGAGCAAACATAACACAGGAAAAATATAAATAAACATTAAATTCCTTCATTATAATTTATGTTTTCCACTAGCTACCAAGATTTCCACAGCCACCCAATACAATGCACTTACAACAAAGATCATTATTATTAATATACTGACAAAGTTCACTTCCATTTTCTATAATATTTTGTGTAATACAGAAATATCCTCCTGAAAACTTATACCTGCTGTCTGGAGCCTATTCCCTCTGAACTCAGAAATCACACCAAACCCTCCTTTTTTCGGAATGCTGTTACAGAGTGTCTCACTAATCTTTCAGTGCAACTGCTTCAATACAAATGAAATTACCATATTGCTCCTTCTGCTGTGCTCCTTTACAAATACAATCAATTCTAAAACGTCAAGCTCATCCTTTTCTTGTCTATCTACTGATTTTCCCTGTCCCATTATCTCTGCTCTGTACCACAGTCTAACACTGAAAAGTAGTTGCCTGACTTCTGTTTATTCTTAAAATCCTTTATCCTCAATTTATAGATAGGTTCATAGATTAGTACTAGGCTAATTGCCCTTGTGGGCCATTTTAAGCCTAGCCAATTACGCCATGTGAGAATCAAATCCTGCACTTTATGTCTGTACAGGGTTATCACCTGTCCCACTTTGCGAGAGACAGTCCCTTTTTGGGCAGTTGTGTCCTGCAAAGGAATCGAAAAAATGGCAACTGTCCTGAGATTTTAGGGCAAGCATATGTCCTATATTTTATGTACTAGTTGCAGGAAACAGTTATTCTGTATATGAAACACCTAAATGTTATAAGAAACAGAATAAGCAACTAAAATGCTACAACAATAATCCTTTATTTAGGTAAAAAACTGAAGTTCTGTCCTTTGTACTAGCCGTGGGTATGTTTTGCCCTGCAAAATCCGATGTTTGTACCAAAAATGCCCCCACTTTGGGCATTTGAAAAGGTGGCAACCCTATCTCTGTAAGATAAACACCTTAACCATTATGCCAGCCTCCCACCAAACAAATCACCCCAGATGAGACTCAAACCTACAATCTTTGGCTTAGGCAGCCAGTGCCTTATCCATTAGGCCACTGGGGCTGACCAAACAAGTCTGGCTAATAGTTTGATTCATACCTTATTTATTAATTTATGTTGATTAAATGGTATAGTGGACTGATCCACAATGGACCCACTTCTGCCACAGCTGGGGGATAGTTAAATATTTTTGCAAAAATAAAACAAAAATACAATATTTATAAATTATAGCAAACATGCTGTTATTGCTCCTGTTTTGATGTATGTTAGTCATTCCATTTTTCATTTTTTGTTTGTAACAAATTAAATTTTACCTGTGGCACAAGCTGAAAATATTCCTAGGTTAGCTCACTTACTCAGTTAACAAATGTTTAAATAAGTAAACAGACAAACAAACACATAAGTAAAAATCTTCTACCATTGTATGCTATTTCTTCTTTGCAAGTAGCGTTACTACTTTCATTCCTCCTGAGAAACTTGTTTTGCTGCCCCTGTACACCTATTCCTTATGTAATAAAATCAAGTGAAGAAACTTGCAAATCTGCTGTGCAAACCAAAACACACCCAATTAGCATTGATTTCCAAGAAATCTGTGAATATTCACCTAGAAAGAATTCAGCATATTCTCTTTCTTTTATAAACTTAGATTGTTCGAGTGAAAACTGGTGTGTAGCCTTCAGATTTCTATTTAATGATCGAATCAAAAATAATTTCTCTTGTCTTGGGCTTCTTTTCTCATTGAAACATTTAAAAAGCTATTTATCATTGGCTGTATCCATAAAACAGTGACTATAGATTTAGCTGTGGTAGAGTTCTATACTGGCTCAAATCCCTTAGACCCTTTACCTTTTGTTAGTAACCCCATGTACTATTTCCAACTTTGTGATGCATGTTTTTTGCATAAGTTGTCTACAAGATAAGACAGTACTCAAGTTTAGATGTGATAAAATTCTAGAACACACTGGTAATTAATGACAGCAACATTTAATGAGTGCTAATATGCAAATGACTGTCTTGGAAACATTACAAACATAACGTGAAAGAAATTCTGAGAGTTGATGAGGGTCTAAGTTCTTGAATAGATTTACCCTTTCTAATATCTCTCGTTTTCGAGAGTCCATCTACCTTTTTGGGACCAACAGTTAGATTACTGGGTTCTTTGTAAGACAGTGTCACAAGAGACTGTTTTCCCAGTTATTACATTGTTGGCATAGAAAGAATATTATATTGCTTCATTAAGATCAATAATCAACAACTAGATGTTGAAAAGGTATAATTAAAACACAAAAACTTGAGGTACACTTTGAATGACTGTGATTTTTTTCCCTTAATGCAGAGTTTAATTTTGATAAAATTATTTTCTCTATCAGCTGTCTTATACAGAACATTGAACTATTTTGACATGTTGTTTTTAACTTCAGAATTACTGCCTTTCTTTTAAAGACTAGACTTACGACTGCTGTTTTCCATTTCACAGGGATGGAACCATTCAAAACTTCTGTTACAAAGAATAGAGCTAGTAGTTCAACCAATCCTATCCTTAAAGCTTTTAGATCACCATTACTTATATTATTTGCCCCAGATGCTTAGTTTATATTTAGGTAATTAAAAAATGAATGTATGTGCACAATTACTGACAACCATATATATTTCAGCAATTAATTAAGTCACTGTATGGGCATGTTTACTGACTACTACCATATCAAGAATAAATGCATTGCATAAGTCATGTGTCTCCCTCCCTTCTGTTCCATGCTTCCTTTATTGACCATTCCCTGTTGCTCTGTCAGCTAGTTGTCTCAGCACAATGGTGTTTGTACCATTTGTCTGAGAACCTTGATGGATCATACCTACAATTTCCAGAATGTTCCATATTCATAGGTTCATAGGTGTTTATTAGGCTAACAACTACAAGGGCCTTTTTAAGCCTAGCGATGCATCCCATGCATATTGGTGTCATCCTCACTATAAACTGGATAACAGTGGGAGTTCCTTCGGAATTCTTCATTAAAGACTTCTTTATTCTAAGAATGAATTCTAGGTTCTTCCTAAGCGTATAGCAAGAAGGACATCAAGATGTTCAGTCATATCACCCAGTATTGGTGGAAGGTTAAAACTGGCCACCATTAGAAGATTCCCTTCACACATTCCAAGTGAAAATTTACTTTCATCCATCCAGACTGGTTTTAAAGGTTACTAGAGAATTAGTTTGTTTGATGTGTAAAGAGAACCTATTCTAGACTGAGGGGATGCATTTATTTACATACCTGTCATGTCTGCTGATGAGGTTAATGTAGCAGTATAGCTTTAGGTATCTAGAGTAGGTGTTGTGTTTACTACTGTTTCTATTTAGATGAAGGAATTCAGATTGTGTGAGGTCATTCACAGCATGAAGGCTAAACAGAAATTACCTATCAGCTTACTTTATGAGACTAAACAAAATGAAGCTCAACAACTAAAGAAAAATTTAGAAGAGTCTCCAGTCACAGGCAGCAATAATACGTCCTTCCTTGTTCTTAAAAGCTGTAACAATCCACACTGCACGACAGGCAATAACCAAAAGATTTCTTTAATATAAACGTGAAACACACAAAAACGGATCAAGCGCTTTCATCCACATAACGTGGACTTCATCAGAATCAATTAACTAATACATTCCACAGTATTTAAACATAATTTGGTGCCAATTCATGCTACGTTCTTAAAAACATCAACACAACTTTAATTCATTACATAAAATTAATGAATAATTAAAATAAATTGTTCTTACAGTAAAGTAATGCTTGTTAATTCTGCTAAAATAACACATTGCATACATTAAAAATCTCCCTTATAGTACTGACCAAATATTACAAATATATTTTGAAGTGTGTGTAATGAATTATATGTTTGTGTACATTAAATAAAATGTCATAAAAAATCATAAAAAAGTTTTTTTCTACTAATTCTTCCTATGTACATTTGAATGACAATAACAGTATTAATGTTTGACACTTCATAGAGCACTATATTTATTTATTTATAATACTCTTTTAATTTATAATTTATAATGTGCCTAGGGACAGGGATGAACCACTTCCCATGTGAAACTTCAAGCATGAACATATAGTTTTGAATGTGATTGATATTGTAAAAATAGATGATTAATTTGAAATTCTGTTTAAAAATGCTAATGATAAATAAGTAATATATAAAAAACTGTGTGTTAAAATATTCTTGTGTATACAATATAATAAATATTTAAAATAAATAAATACATATATTCTTTACTAATTTATTAATAAAAAATATATATATATAATAATAATTATAATAAATATGTACTTTAGTAATTCATTAATAGAAACAGTTTTACCGAGATGCCATCATTTAATCCTGGGGGAGTTGTGGCATCTGTCAAGATCTGCCATTTAGCTTCTTTTGCTGCTAACTGTGTCCCTAAATTTCCTCCCCTCATATTATTATTAACTATCTCAATAATGGCAAATCTGAATTGATGTCTATTGTCAAAGGATGAAATGTGCCTATATAGTGCATTAGTTTTGTCTTTCTTCTTAATATCATATAAATGTTCATATATTCTCTTCTTAAACTTGCGTTCAGTTTTTCCTATGTAATATCCTGGACATAATACACACTTGGCTAAATATACTACATTCTGTGTGTTGCAATTACCTCTCACAAATTTTACTCTTGTTTTATTAATATTTTCTAATTTTGTGTGGTCCACTTCCATTATACAATGGCAATATTTACAATTACCACACCTATGTGTCCCACTATACTTTGAAGGGGGGGTTGTGTATCTTTTCTGACCTTTCCAGAATAGCCTTTAGGTTCATACCCATTTTTAACACAAAAATAGGTGCTTCACCCACTATTTTCCTAACTTCAGTATCCAATGAAAGGATGTTCCAATATTTTTTCATAATGTTCTTAATATTAGTTGTTTGAGATGTATACTCTAATATACATGCTCTTCTATAATCACATTTGACATCCTTTTCTATGACATGACTGAGTGGTTTACCTAGAACTGAGAAATACTTATTTCCCCATTCGTTAATAACTAGAGCCTTTACTTCATTAATTAGATGAATGGGATACCCTCTATTAATAAATAGGCTACTTATGAATTCTATTTCATCCAACATTATATCATATTTTGAGCTCATACGAGCTGCTCGTATACACTGACCTTTAAATATGCTTTTTTTCGTCTTATAAGGATGGTTACTGGTGTATTCCAAGTAATTGTTAGAAAAATTATTTTTTCTACATATCCTTGATTCAAAACCATCATTGTTGTTGAAAATAAATGTGTCTAAATATGCCAAACCTTCTTTACTAACACTGTGTGTAAATTTCAAAAAACTGACTAGTGTTATTGAGGTAACTTATAAATTCTTCTATAATCTCTTCTTGTCCATCCCATAAGATAAATATGTTGTCCAGAAATCTAGTATAGTATCTAATATATTGAGTGTACTGGCTCTTAAATATATACTGTCTCTCCCAGTCTAACATAATGAAATTTGCATATATAGGTGCGCATGCAGTGCCCATGGCACCTCCTCGTGTCTGCCTATAATATTCCCCTTCAAAGTATATGTAGTTATAATCTAAAATGATACTCATAAGTTCCATAACAACCAAAGTTCGTTCCCAATCAAGCTGTGAGTAATTGTGTATACTATTGTAAAAATATTCCAATCCTTGTTCCTTTGGTATACATGAAAACAAGTCAACAACATCAATGGTGATGAATATTAGACCCCCCCTATATAGAAAAAATAATTTTTCTAACAATTACTTGGAATACACCAGTAACCATCCGTATAAGACGAAAAAAAGCATATTTAAAGGTCAGTGTATACGAGCAGCTCGTATGAGCTCAAAATATGATATAATGTTGGATGAAATAGAATTCATAAGTAGCCTATTTATTAATAGAGGGTATCCCATTCATCTAATTAATGAAGTAAAGGCTCTAGTTATTAACAAATGGGGAAATAAGTATTTCCCAGTTCTAGGTAAACCACTCAGTCATGTCATAGAAAAGGATGTCAAATGTGATTATAGAAGAGCATGTATATTAGAGTACACATCTCAAACAACTAATATTAAGAACATTATGAAAAAATATTGGAACATCCTTTCATTGGATACTGAAGTTAGGAAAATAGTGGGTGAAGCACCTATTTTTGTGCTAAAAATGGGTATGAACTTAAAGGCTATTCTGGAAAGGTCAGAAAAGATACACAACCCCCCTTCAAAGTATAGTGGGACACATCGGTGTGGTAATTGTAAATATTGCCATTGTATAATGGAAGTGGACCACACAAAATTAGAAAATATTAATAAAACAAGAGTAAAATTTGTGAGAGGTAATTGCAACACACAGAATGTAATATATTTAGCCAAGTGTGTATTATGTCCAGGATATTACATAGGAAAAACTGAACGCAAGTTCAAGAAAAGAATTTATGAACATTTATATGATATTAGGAAGAAAGATAAAACAAATGCACTATATAGGCACATTTCATCCCTTGACAATAGACATCAATTTAGATTTGCCATTATTGAGATAGTTAGTAATAATATGAGGGGAGGAAATTTAGGGACACAGTTAGCAGCAAAATAAGCTAAATGGCAGATCTTGACAGATGCCACAACTCCCCCAGGATTAAATGATGGCATCTCGGTAAAACCGTTTCTATTAATGAATTACTAAAGTACATATTTATTATTATTATTATTATTATATATATGTTTTTTATTAATAAATTAGTAAAGAATATATGTATTTATTTATTTTAAATATTTATTATATTGTATATGCAAGAATATTTTAACACACAGTTTTTAATATATTACTTATTTATCATTAGCATTTTTAAACAGAATTTCAAATTAATCATCTATTTTTACAATATCAATCACATTCAAAACTATATGTTCATGCTTGAAGTTTCACATGGGAAGTGGTTCATCCCTGTCCCTAGGCACATTATAAATTATAAATTAAAAGAGTATTATAAATAAATAAATATAGTGCTCTATGAAGTGTCAAACATTAATACTGTTATTGTCATTCAAATGTACATAGGAAGAATTAGTAGAAAAACTTTTTTATGATTTTTTATGACATTTTATTTAATGTACACAAACATATAATTCATTACACACACTTCAAAATATATTTGTAATATTTGGTCAGTACTATAAGGGAGATTTTTAATGTATGCAATGTGTTATTTTAGCAGAATTAACAAGCATTACTTTACTGTAAGAACAATTTATTTTAATTATTCATTAATTTTATGTAATGAATTAAAGTTGTGTTGATGTTTTTAAGAATGTAGCACGAATTGGCGCCAAATTATGTTTAAATACTGTGGAATGTATAAGTTAATTGATTCTGATGAAGTCCACGTTACGTGGATGAAAGCGCTTGATCCATTTTTGTGTATTTCACGTTTATATTAAATAAATCTTTTGGTTATTGCCTGTCGTGCGGTGTGGATTGTTACAGCTTTTAAGAACAAGGAAGGACGTATTATTGCTGCCTGTGACTGGAGACTCTTGTAACTTTTTCTTTACTTTATGAGACTGAGCAGAATGACAGAGTTTTTAGTCTGTCAGTGTAACTAAAGTTACTAAGTCCTGAGATCATATTGGTGAGTAAACCCTGAGATCTCTTGAGCTAGTTTAGGTACTTAATGGGGTACATGCTGAGGTATTATATTCAATAATGCGCCTAATGAGGGAGGGATGGAGTGGGACTATAACTTCATTTAGACTTTGAGGAGATGCTATGAAGGATTAGCTGTGGAATGTAGAAGGGTTTTCTAACCACAACACAGACTTGCAGATCAAAGGACAGTTTGTTATTAACATAGATGTACAAGTTCTTGAAGACTGAGTCAGACTGAAGTGGAATGTCATCCAAATGGTACAGGTTGATGATGGTCAATTTACCACTAGCTATGCTGATTTGATTGGTCCAGGATTAACATACCAGATATTTGGTTGGCACAGCCTTTGTTGGAGAATTTAAGAGGCAGAATGAGATTTGATAATCAGTCCCAATTTACAATCATCATCAAATTTGGTCAGCTATAAGACCTTGATATGAGCTTTCACATCAGGGAAGTATATGCCAAAGAGTAGGTCAGCTGAGACAGAGCACTGTGGGACATTGCTGGTAACAATTATCTCTCTAGAGCAAATGACCCTGACTGCAACAATATGGGTTATATCAGACAGTCAAGTATTTACCCAATTTACTATGTATGGGCTAATATCAAGTTGGGAGAGTTTGTCAATAATACCAGAATTGGATATAGTGTTGAAGCCTTGACAGGTCCCAGATAAACAGTGTGAACTGTATGCTCTTTATCCATGACCTTAGTAACTCTTTCAAAGAACTCTTCTAGACTGAGTGGGCAAGCTTGCCTTTTACAAAATTGTACTGGTGTGCATCCAGGGTTATACGGTCTCCTACATCACTGGTTATTATTTCAGCTATATGACATTCTATAACCTCAGAGATAACATTAAGGAAATTAATAGGGTTATAATTCCCAGCATTAGTAAAGGGATCAATTGTATGCAAGGGCAGAACAGCAGCTGTTTCCACACTTTGGAGATATAACCAGTGTAGAAATTCAAGATGATGAGTTGTTGGGGGGTTCTTACTGCTTCTCAACAGACATCTAGCAATATTGTCAGTACCCATGGAACTGGCATTTTTTTTAATGTGTAAAGTACAAACTGAACTTGGAGTGATGTCAGGAGGGGTGGTATGAAGAGTAGTGGGAGCACAAAGGGGGAGTGGATGGGGTGAAGTTGAAAGACAATTTATCCTCAAGAATATTAGCAATGTTCTTGGGGGTGACTGAAGAACGTACCATTAGAGACAAGTGCAGTACTGAATTGTCGGTTACTTCTAAAACTGAAAAAGGTATTATTGTTCTATTTGTAATTGGTTGCATCATTTTCTAGTGACAAGTTTGAAGAACTTACCAATTTTAAATCCATTTCATAATAATAGAATGGAGATCTTTTGTAGAGGGACAGCGGCTTTTTCTTTTTTGTTGTAGGATTTGTTGATGTGGGAGTTCTACCATGCAGGTTTAATTTTGAATATGCCATTATACAAGACACAACAATTCAATATTTGTGGACGAGGTTAACATCCTCAGTCTATGGGGACTCTCTGAATAATAAACGTACTAATTATGTACTTAATCAGCTGACCAGTAAACCAATCAGATACAATTCCCATACAGGATCTGTTATCCAGATTGACCAGCTGACCAGTAAGTACACTAAACAATCACCTAACGGATTATAAACTTTATGGTGACATAGTATACTGAAGTCATTGTACTTCTAAATGTAGTCTGCCAGTATTATTTATTTATTTACATATTTATTTATGTATGCATGTTTGCAGTATGCTTTGATTGCCAGGTATGTCAGTATCTCAGGCATGCTTTTTTAAGGGTGAACTACAGAATAAAATTCAAAGTAAG
>NC_056745.1:1195642319-1195739819 GCF_019279795.1 Protopterus annectens
TGCCTGCAGTTGTGTGGGTTTGCTGTGGGTGATCCAGTTTCCTCCCACATTCAAAGATGTGCAGTAGGTGGATTGGACATTCTAAATTGGCCATAGGTGTGAGTGTGTGTGAGAGTGAATAGCATGGATGTACTACTGCAGCAGGTAGCCACCTGGTGGTGAAACCTTGGCTCAGGATGATTGTCATTGTTGAAGTGACACCCTGACCCCATGTGCAAAATGGGAAAAAGGGGTTGAGAATGGATGGATGGATGGACATACCAGAATGACAAGAGGAATGTAACTGAGGAAAAAGTATGCATGTGAAGTCTTTGAGCTGGTCTGTAGTGAAAAAAGCAAAAAAATGTTGTGCTGACAAATGCTTTAAGAATGATGGGATGACATTCCTCTTCTTTCAAGAAGGGACTGAATATGCATTTGCCAAGACAAAAAGACTCAGTAACTCTCCAGCACATTTAATGAAGTTAAATGACATATTGAGGCATTTAGCAAAATCAGTAGAATTTTAGAATCCGTAGAAAGGGAAATCTTTAGGATTGCTAGCTACAAAGGAAGTATTATCAAGTGGATGGATGTGATGAACTAAACTGCTATTGTGAAGCAGTTGTGAGTAAACCTCATTAGCAGCTTAATCCTATGTACTAAACTGACAACCGATTGGTTGTGGAGCTCCAGCATCATTCACGCACTCTCGCTTGCTTTGCAGTATAATGAGCGGGTCATTACTGAAAGCACGGAGGATCATTACAGAATCTTAACTTCACTGTTTACACTTAATATTCCTTTCTAAGCCCATTCACAGAGTTAGGGAAAGTGAATTACAATTTGCCATCAGTGGAAGTGCTAAGGGAATGCTGATGGCTCGGACGTCTAACATTTTTAGTACTTTTAAGCAGTGGTTGTCTTATGGAATCAGACTGCATGTGGGGCTGGGAGGTATGCTTACATTAAAGCTGTTGCAGTGATTAGATTCACTTGTAGTAAATTAAACTTTATATTTGGTGATCTAAAGGAAATGCTTCCTATCTCTTAATTATAGTTACACTAATATTTAAAAAGAAGCTGCTTTCTACTGTACTATTTCTATCACAGAGTGCCTACCAAATGTAAAATTGTATTTTAAGTAACCCTGGATGAAAAGTAATAAACACTAAAACCATGGGTAGTAGCTAAGCAGAATAAGGCCCACAACCTCCCCCACAAATGAAGAAGTGTTGACAGAATGCTACTCAGGCCTCCCCTCCATCACACTGCCACTCATCTTTCAGTTGATCCAGGTCACCCATGAGTTACAAATGGGCAGCCTTCTCTCTGCACCAGCCATTGTCCTTAAAGGATGGATAATTCACCTTCTGAATAAATTTTAGTCCATGTTTAGCCTTAAATGCATCTTATAACATAAAGTTATTAATTCAGCTACATGTATATCAGAGAAAGGAACTGACAAAGGATGTGTCACCTGGCTTTCTGCAGCTGTACATAGTAATCCAAATAATGCTGGCTGTGATAGGGTATTAAACTACTTGTTATTCCCCATGTCATAAGGTAGAAGACTAGATGGCCTGCTTCTGGTCACACATGAAGTAAATCTGGGGAATGTGGGATTTCAATCTAGGTTTCCAAGTGTTCAGCCTACCAGTAAGCATCAACCTAAGTGGGCAGCTGAGAAGAAACATTCTTAAGAAAATTTTATGCAAGACATGCTTAACAACTGGTATAGATGTGGAAGCTCATATTATAATGCATTATTTGTATCTGTGTTATACATTTACAGCTTTAAGATGTTTTCATAACTCAGTTGTTGTATCTTTCGGCTTTTCCCGGTTAGGAGTCGCCACAGCGGAACTCCGGTCCACTAATGATTGGCAGTAGATTTTTATGTACTGACTTGCCAGGCCTGACACACAACCTTCAATGATGGTACGCCCATTCACGCATGTCTCCAAACAGAAGACGCTTTAGCTGAGAATCGAACAGGACAACATCTTACTGTGAGGCGACAACGCTACCGCAGCACCACCACCGCAGAAGCATGCTTTGCTTTGCTATCCTTTCCTACTTCCTTAGCAAGCATTTATAGCAAGCATTTATCTTACTTATGATGTGGACTTTTGTGAATGCAGTTATGTCAGGCTAAGTGGTTGTTATCCAAAAAGATTGCATAGCAAATGCTTTCTCTCAGAATATTCACATAAGGAAAACACAGGTCATTACATGCTGCTTTACATCTGTATAAATCTTTCAAAGAATGCAAAACAAATGTTTCCTATTGGGGAAATACAGAAATTTTGAAATTGATCATGTAAATACATTTTTTTTGTTAAAAGATAGATGCAAAATACAGCAGTTTTGAATTACTGTGGTTTTGTGTGGCTTCCTAACCATAACTAATATGGAGTTGAATTGCTAATGTACTGTGACTGGCAGAAAGGACAGATGGCAGAGACTGCTTCATTAAATGTAAATCTATATGTGCAGCACTTTAACCTTCTTTCAGTTATGTAAGAAATTATTTTCACTTTTAGACTCTTATAGATGTGTTCAGCCAGATCACGAAGACAAACGTAGCAGACCTTGTAACATCCATTATTATTATGGTCGTTGTTTTTGCTGTGAAGGAATTGAATGATCTATTTAAAAAACGGCTTCCTGTTCCAATACCAATTGAGGTCATCATGGTAAGTGAGGCATTAAAGTTCCCTTGTTCTACCTAATAAATCACTGACTTTTATTTCTATGCATGATTAATACTGGTATGATTTTTATTAAATGTTATTTTGATTTTCACTGAATTTCCTGCTGAAATTACTTTGTTACATATTACAGTAGTATTCTTTTGAAGGTCCAGCATCAGTTTGCACTATAAGCAAGATTTATTTCTGGAGTTTAATGAAAAAATATGCCATCTTGCAACAGATAACTGAAAATAAAGACCTACTTCAATAAATGCTTTCATACTTTCGTAAATACAAGATCAGTGTCACAAGTTCTTTTTCATACTGCATAGCTTTTAACACACAGCAGAGTGTCTCTCCATTTATTCAGTATTTCTGGTGTAATCCAGCTGTACTTGAAAACAAAGATAACTCTCAATCTTCCAACAATCAGGACAGCTTTGTCTCTTCAGACTTGATTTCTATATAAACTTATTAAAGCACTGCTTGTTTGACCCAGGATTCTGATAAATCGTTATATGCCATGTTGGGGAACTAACAACCATACCTCTCAATTGTCCAGACTTTTGCAGAATTTCCAGCTTTTGCCTTATATTTTTAGTCTATTCCTCATACAATTTTTAGTTTTCTGGCCAATCATTGAGGGGTGAAGTCACTAAATAATGACAGATATTTGTGTTTCAGAATTAACATCCTTCAAAAAATCACGCTAATGTAAAACCTGTAATTCAAGTGACTTTTTACATTTATAAAAACCATTGTCCATATGTTTGGCTTTTTGCTCCCTTCCGCATTGTTTATGGTTTTATCTAGATTTATTGCACTAAGACGTTAAGAGGAATGCTATCAGCCATTAAAATATTAATTTGCATTTGGGACACATATAGAAACCTTAACAACACTTGTATTAACATGTTTGATCTATTTATGGAGGATTTTTTAAGAATCCATGTGGATTGCAAGACTATTAACATTAAAATCATTAATAATAACTACACTGGATTAAACTGATCTATCCAAGGTGTGATAAGCTTTATATGAACAGAGTTACTGATGTTTACTTTGCAGTATTTACACTGAGTTTAAATTGTAGCAGAAATATTAATCACTGTTTTTTTATCTTTGATTTCTGGACAATTTATCTTGGATTGTAGCATGCAATATCCATTAAGATGTTTTCTTTGTAAAGCAGAAACATATATAAGAGTGAGTTATTTAGATAAACAGCAGTATAAAATGCTTGAAAAGTTAAAAATTGGTTAATTTGATATCTTGTGTATGTGGTATGTGCGTGTGCACACGTGTGTGTCTATACACACACACACACACACACACACACACACACACACACACACACACACACACACACACACACACACACTTATAGTTCACAAAAGTGAGCACTCATATGAGTGAATGCTTTTTACTGTTGTAAAAAAAACACCCATATAAGCAAACATCCTTTTTAATAAAGTTTTTTGCTGAGAATCTTTTTTATGAGATTGCATTGTTGTGGGTAAGGGAATTTGATCTTACCCTGCTTTTGTGTGATCTTACAAAGTCTTCTTCTTCTTCCGGCTGTTCCCATTAGGGGTCACCACAGTGGGTCATCTGTTTCCATTTCTTCCTGTCCTCTGCATCTTGCTCTGTCACACCAACCACCTGCATGTCCTCTCCCACCACATTCTTAAACCTTATCTTAGGCCTTCCTCTTTTCCTCTTACCCGGCAGCTCCATCCTTAGCATCCTTTTCTCAATATACCCAGCATCCCTCCTCAGCACATGTCCAAACTAACACAATCTCGTCTCTCTGACTTTGTTTCCAAACTGTCCATCTTGAGCTGACCCTCTAATATACCAATTCCTAATCCTGTCCATCCTCATCACACCCTGTGCAAATCTTAACTTCTTTAACTCTGCCACATCCAGCTCTAACTCCTGCCTTTTTGTCAATGCCACCGTCTCCAACCCATATACCATAGCTTGTCTCATTACCCTCTTGTAGACCTTCCCTTTCACTCTTACTGGTACCTGTCTGTCACAAAACACTCCTGACACTCTTCTCCATCCACTCCACTCTGCCTGCATACTCTTCTTCACCTCTCTTCCACACTCGCCATTACTCTGAACTGTTGATCCCAAGTATATAAACTCATCCACCATTGCCAGCTCTACTCCCTGCATCCTCACTATTCCTCTATCCTCCATCTCATTAACACACATATATTCTGTCTTAGTCCTGTTGACCTTCATTCCTCTCCTCTCTAGAGCATATTTCTACCTCTCCATGGTCTCCTCAACCTGTTCCCTACTCTCACTACAGTTCACAATGTCATCCGTAAACATCATAATCCATGGGGACTCCTGTCTGATCTCATATGTCAACCCTGTCCATCACCATTGCAAATAAGAAAGAGCACAGAGCTGATCCTTGATATAATCCCACCTCTACCTTAAATGTATTCATCACTCCTACCACAGACCTCCCCACTGTCACACTACCCTTGTACATATCCTGTACAACTCTTACATACTTCTCTGCCACTCCTGACTTCCTCATGCAGTACCACAACTCCTCTCTAGGCACTCTGTCATAAGCATTCTCTAAGTCCACAAAGGCACAATGCAACTCCTTCTGTCCTTCTCATCTGTTGTGCTCTTTCCTGACATGAAACCATACTGCTGCTCACTAATCACCACCTCCCTTCTTAACCTAGCTCCCACTACTCTTTCCCATAACTTCATGCTGTGACTGAGCAGTTTTATCCCTCTGTAGTTACTACAGCTCTGCATATCACCCTTATTCTTAAAAATCAGTACTAAAACACTTCTTTTCCACTCCTCAGGCATCATCTCAAAGTGTGTGTATATATATATATATATATATATATATATATATATATATATATATATTCATCAGGCGGTGTGGGACTTTGCTATTAGTGTGTGGGGTATAGGGGGCTTGCCTACTGAAAAAAAATATTTTGCTTCTGCATATTTTCGATCAGTCTAGATTTGCTTTAAAATTATAGCTCTTTTTACAATTGCTCTTTGTGCATCCCATTTGATATTTCATGATATATATATATATATATATATATATATATATATATATATATATGGGTCTACTTCAGGAGATCGACAGACCATTTGATCGACATTCATTTGGTCAACAGCTCATTTGGTCGACAACCAGTATTCAAGGCACTTAACAGGGATTTGCCTCCCTCCCCAATGTTGTGTGACCCTGGAGTTGATATATATAGTTAGGGGGTGTGGGGGGACACAGTCCCTCACAATGGGGGGTGTGGGGGGCGAAGCCCCCACCTATTTCCATTTAAAATGTGTCATTTAAAAGCATGAAAAAATAAAGAAAAACTACACATTTTAAACGAAAATTGCCCCCACACCCCCAATGTGGGGGGCTGTGCACCCCACCCCCAACTATATATAACTCCAGGGTCACACAACATTGGGGAGGGGGGAAAATCCCTGTTAAGTGCCTTGAATACTGGTTGCCGACCAAATGAGCTGTCGACCAAATGAGTTTCGATCAAATGGTCTGTCGATCTTCTGAAGTAGACCCATATAAAATTTACAGGGAGAGATCATTTTGGTACCGTACATCTGAGCTTACATTTAGACCTGTCATTAGAAATATTTTTAAAATGTTTGGTTTTGTTAAATTAATTGCATTCTACATATTTTCATTTTTATAAAATGTTGTTTTTCATGTTGCTTTTATTTGCTAGTTTGAAAAAATATATTAATTCTAATTATTGTCCAAAATAGATAAAAAAATACATGAAATGGAAATTAAATGAACATATTATGGAATTAGAGCAGTTAAAAATAAAAAAGAGAAACGGAAGGTACAATGGCTTCCAGCAATATTCTCCCATCACCAGGAGCAAGTAGAACAGCTATGGAGATGAGGCTATCATTTAGTAAATATTTTGGGTGAATAGCAAGGCCCACAAAAGAAACATGGACAGATGGAAACAATTAGATGAGCAATCCGTCATTGTTTGTTTAAAATAGATTGTCCAGCTGTAGAGGGTGTTAAGTATTCAAAAACAAAATCTGAGTTTTGCACTGCTGTTTTTGTTGCTAAATTAAGAAGGAAAGCACAGTCTAATAAGATGACATACTGGCTCAAAAACATAAATATTATATTTGCAGAAATAGAAGTCTATAAATCTAGGGAAACAAAGACTGGAGAGTTATCATTTAATATCAGATGCCTAAGCATTGACATACTATTTTTGCATTCATAATGGGGATACTTTGGATATTAAATGAAAGTACTACTTTGAAGAACCAAATTCGGGAGCTGTAGCTGACCAAACAAATAAATCCAGGAAAATAAAAATAAGTCTGCTCATGCAGATGGCTTCAAACACTTTAATGTTAAATGTTGAAAAAAACACATAAAAACATATAAAAATCAAAAGTAAAAAAGGAGACATGAGCGCTTTCGCATCACCAAAGGATGCTTCATCAGATCATTATCATTTGGTGATGCAAAAGCGCTCATCTCTCCTATTTTACTTTTGATTTTTATATGTTTTTATGGGGGGTTTTTTTCAACATTTAACATTAAAGTGTTTGAAGCCATCCACTTAAGCAGACTTATTTATATTTATATTAAATAAAAGCAAAAAACTATCACAATGGAAAATTGTTTGTCTTTTCGGCTTTTCCCGATTAGGGGTCGCCACAGCGGAACTCCAGTCCGCTAATGATTGGCAGTGGATTTTTTATGGTGCCGAGTTGCCAACCCGACACCCAACCTTCAGCAAAGGCACGCCCATTCACGCATGTCTTTCGGAGGCCACTCAACCATGTGGAGGACATGCAGACTCCACACAGAAGGCACTCCAGCCATAAATCGAACAGGAGAACCTCTTGCTGTGAGGCAACAATGTTACCGCTGTACCACCACTGCTAATATCACAATGGAATATAAAGGAATTAATTAAAAATATGTCTAAACCAGGTAGTCAAATAAATAATGAATACACTTAAAATATAGAAACGTATCTGTCGCTGGTTCATCTCTAACACATATGACAAGAAGGCTGGGGTTTTCGTTTAGATGCTTTAATACATAGAAACACATCAGGATGGATAGCAGCATCATTAAATATGAACAAACTAGTTAAAAGACAGCTCTTGCATACATACCTGCTTACATCTCAACAGCTAACTACAAAATTGCAGTCAGACTTGCACATGCTCAGTATTTATACACTTGTTCAAGCCCTTGGATAGCTTCTTAAAGGTATATATACACATATTGATCTACATCCTCCCTCTTAAAAAGTTTGCCCTTTATACAAAACAATATTAGAGCAAGACATGCATTACTATACACATTGGAAACAAAACACAATGTTCATGTCCAAGTTGCTTCATATCTGCAGGGTTTAGAGATTCGACCATATCTCGTAACATAACAGTTGGGACCAAATTTAGCAACAGGGACAGTCTGCGGTGCACAACTCATATCAGGAACTCCTGGATTTGTCACAGGAACAGGAATGCCCTCTGAAACTTCTGGAATTGAAACTCACTTTGAGATAAAGAGTCTTTCTCATATGCTATGTGCTGTGGTATAGGCTCGGGCACCAGTCTCAAATGTTTCTGATTCCACCTAAAGATTGCTCCTTCTGATTCCACAATGTATAGTCTCAGCTCTGGACCAATATTCTTCATGACAACAATCCAATCATAACCCTTGGACATTTACATCTTTAGCACTTCTCCTTCTTATAATGGATTGAGCAGTTTGCTGGTCTTATCGTAGGACTTCTGGGTTAGGTGTTTCTTCCAACAGATTGGTTTTCACTGACCTGTAGTTCTTGACATATGGAACCAGCAATTGACTACTGACTGGTAATGTGGTTCTGGTTTGCCTCTACTGAAGTTTCTGGGCAGGCAAACCAAGATGTTTATCACAAGAAACATTTCTGAGATTCAAGAGATTCAGGAAAACATCACTATTATCTTGTTTTGACTTCTCTAGTACCTGTTTTGCACTTGGAACTGCACGTTCTGCCAAACCATTTGACTGCAGGTACTCTGGACTACTTGTGACAAGAGTAAAGTCCCATTCTTCAGCAAATATTTTGAACTGTTGACTTGTAAACTGCATGCCATTGTCAGAAATAACTTTGTGCAGACTACCATTTACAGCAAAATGATGTGTCATCTTAACAATGACTGTACTGGATGGTATGTTAAGAAGTAGGTCAATCTCAAACCAATTGGAGTAAGAGTCTACTAACGCCAAATAATGTTGACCATTCCACTCAAATATATCTGTGGCTACTGTCAACCAAGGTAGTTCCAGAA
Source organism: Protopterus annectens (assembly GCF_019279795.1). Classification (NCBI taxonomy): domain Eukaryota; kingdom Metazoa; phylum Chordata; order Ceratodontiformes; family Protopteridae; genus Protopterus; species Protopterus annectens. The sequence goes on from NC_056745.1 coordinate 1,195,651,352, forward strand.
TCTGGTTTAGCTGAAGTCATTTCTTCTGTTGATGTAGCTTTGTACTATTACACACTAAACAAGATGAAAGTGGTATCACAATGTCTTGTAAAACAGAAGGCCAAACTACTAGTCCTCTTACCCTTCTTTTGGTAGATTCGGTTCCTGGGAGACCAGAGTGCAAGATAGTAATGTACTTTGCTTACAAGGACTTTGGAATAATTACTATTGGACCTTTTATAATGATACCACTGTCAGACAAAATCTCATCTCTGTATGGAAAATAAGGTTGCACTTCTTGAGGTAAACTAGATTGCTTTGATGGCCATCCTTGATTGATAAAGTGGTTGAGCCTTTGTAAAACTGGATCCATGGATATGTGATCTCTCAGCACATCAAAATTTGTGGAAGAAAAATGTCTCACTTCCATGACTTCAAAATCAAGGTTTTCATCCTCATGCTGTACTGTGGTATTTCTGGGTGATCTGGATAATGTATCAGCAAGATAAAGAAGTTTGTCTTTCTTGTAGACAAGATTGAAATTATACTTTTGCAATCACAGCATCATACATTGCAGTCTGGCTGGAGCTGAAAGCATAGGCTTTGTCAAGATAGTGACTAGAGGCTGTTGATCTGTTTCGATCTGGATAACTCTACCATAAACATAATCATGGAACTTCGAACATGCAAACACAATTGCCCAAAACTCTTTCTCTATTTGGGCATATTGCATCTCAGTTTGGGTAAGAGTTCTCAATGCAAAGACAACAAGCTGATCTTCTTGCAGAATGACTGCACCAAGACCAAATTTTGAAGCACCACAGGAAAGTGTAACTTGCTTGTGAACATCATAGTATCTGAGAGTTGATAGACTTGCAAATCTCTGTTTCAGTACTTCAAATGCTCTTTAGTGTTCTAACCAAGATACATCTTTACATGTCAGCTCTCTGAGTGATGCTGAAAGTTGGCTCAAGTCTGGAATGAATTTGCCTAGGTGGTTGACCATGCCAAAAAAGAGCTGCAGGGCTTGAATATTGTCTGGAGATAGCATCTCAAGAATGGCTGTTTGTTTAGAAGGGTCTAATCGTAAGCCTGTACTGGTAAATAAATGGCCAACATAAGTAACCTTTTGTAGCCTGAATTGGCATATGTGTGGATTGAGTTTAAGATTCACTTGACGTACCATTTCTAGAACTTTTCTGAGGTTTCTATCATGTTCAGCTTCATCATGACCTCCTACTAGTATGTCATCTACTATACTAGCACAAAGAAACCCAGAAAAAATTTGCTCCATTGCATGTTGAAAGACTTCACTTGCAAAATTTATCCCACATGGCATTCTCAGAACTCCATACCTGCCAAATGGAGTACTGAAAGTAGTGAGCAATGGGGATTTTTTTGTCATGATGAATTTGCCAAAATGAACTCTTTGCATATAAGACAGAAAAAATAGTGGCATTTGGCATTAAGGCTGTGACTTCCTCAACTGTGCACATTGGATGATGAGGTCTTTCTAGTGCTTTGCTCAAATCTCGTGGGTCAATGCATATTCTAATGTCATCTGAGCTTTTCTAATGAGCTACCACCATGGAAGATACCCACTCAGTTGGAGTTTCTGTTGGATAAATCATACCTTGTGGCACTATTTTATCTAACTCAGCTTTGACTCTGTCCTGCATGGCTATTGGAACTTTGTGTGCTGGCCTGATAACTGGACTGACCTCTGGATCTAACTTCATGGAGTACACAACTGGAAATTTGCTTAGTTTGTCTTTGAAAAGATCAGCATAGGTATAAAAAATGTAATGGGCAAAATTAGAGCTGTGGTCTTTTAAGCTAACATGGTGGACTTCCTTATTAAATGAAAGCAGTCCCATTTTCAAATTGTCTCTGAGCCCTAATAATGACTGGACGTGCCTCTTGACCACATAAAATAATAAGGTACAGCTTCTTCCAGCATAGTAACATGACAGCACTACTGAACCTTCAGTTTGAATTTCTTCGCTTCCATAAGCAACAAGCTTCCCACACCTTGCCAAATCAAGCCTTTCACCATGACACACTCTAGCAAATGTTTCTGCTGGCATAACATTGCACCTGGAACCTGTATCAACCTTGAGCTCTATGAGTTTGCCATTTATCCGAACAGTACAACATACTTAATTTTTTGCCCTTAAATCTACAGTATTGACTGTTTCGTGAAGCACTGACACACCATCAACATAAAGAGTAGCCTGCAACCTTGTGTCATAACTTTCTAGTTGATCAACTTGTTTTGTAAAATGTTCCCTTTTAATAAAAAAGTGGGCCTTTTCATTTACAAAATCTTTTGAAATTATTCCATTTATTACATTTCTGACATTGCTGACCAAAAGCTAAACACTTCTCTCTCTTAGATTCATGGCTTCCACCACAATTACGACAACTGGCAATGAAACTAGGCTGGGGCCTATGATGCTTTGAGTTTGCTGACTCACTCTTATGCTCCACTGAGACTGTGCAAACTCTAGAATTTACTAGAAAGTTCTGAGGTTTATCAGTGAGTGCCACAGAGGTTACAGAGGTTTCTTTTAACCATGTGCTGCATACTATCAACATGTGTTTTTTCACTGTGCCCTCTAGAGCTATTCTCATTTGTAAGCATATTTGTGTGCTTTTCTGTGAGCTCATATATCTGACAAATAATGGCCTTATTCAAAGTTAAATCACTGTCATGAAGCAAAATCTTTCTCACAGCATCATCTTTTATGTCAGTCACAAGTCTGTCTTTTATCAACTCATCCCTTAAATCACCAGATCTGCACATTTTAACTTTATTTTTCAGGTCAGTTATACATGCTGTAAAGGTTTCACCAGACCTTTGATCCCCTGTGTAAAATAAGTGCATTTCCATTGTAACATTTGTCTGGGGGTTACACATTTCTCTAAATTTACATTTTAAGCAGTTTGGGTCCTCCCTTGACTCAGCTGGTGCAACAATATGATGGTTTTCCCCTTCTCTGGTATAGATAGCAGGTGCACACACAAATGAACATTCCCCTTCTATAGCTTCTGACCCAGCTAAATTAAGTAGAATAAATACCTTTGTACAGTCATCTTTATCAGAAAATGCAGCCTGTATGAAAATCTCGTACTCTTGCTCAAACACTCTCCAGTTCTCAGCAATATTACTGTCAAACACAAGTGCACTGGGTTTTTGAAATCCATCTGCCATGCCCACAAAGTATATACAAACACACTGAAAATATGGCCCTTGTAATTATGTATGAACAAACAGTGCTGTGAGCTTATAACAACATTCAAATGCACAATAAACTCTTCGAAATACGGTACTTTGTGAAATATGCTCTGTAATGGCTGTACTCTGTGAAATATGCTCTGTAACAGCTGTACTTTGCAAAATATGCCTTGTAATAGCTGTACTTTGTGAAAAATACCTTGTAATGTCTATACTTTGTGAAATAACTTTACTGTAACACTGCACAAATGTGAACACTTTATAAACTTCTGATAACTCGGATATCTTTGCTTAATACAAAAAATAAATGCTTTGCAAAAACGCAGTTGTTTCCCCTTATTTTATTAATTTTATGCAATTTGGACTTTATTTCAAACATTTTCCGTAGTAATTTGAATATTTTTATCAATATCGTACATATCTGTTTATGCGAGTATTATTTAGAATGTTCTATATGCCCCATTTCATATTATGTGAAAAAGAAATAGCGCTGAGCAAGTTTTAATATTTGAAATTCATTTCTGACCTGTTTTGTGAAGTTGGCACAGTTTAGGGATGGTCCATTCGTCTATATTCCTCCAGCTCTAAGCAAGTACCTCTAGTCGTTTTAGCCATGCTACCTCTAACTTTATACCCTTTGGATATGTCGGTTCTGACTCCATGTCCTTTAGACATGCCTCTTCTGACACCGTGCTCAGTATTTATACACATGTGCAAGCCCTAGGATAGCTTCTTAAAGGCATATACACAAATATTGATCTACAATATCAAAATAATATTTCTTTTCCTCGGTAAACCAACATATATTCACATTTTCACTTTATAAACAACATCCAGAGAAAGGCACAACCAAATTAAATAAATGCTTAATATTTTAACTAATTTTGTCTCATTTTCAATAAAAGGGGCTACAGTGAACTTTGAATTCAGTCCAGGAAGCTTCTGCACTTTCAGGTGACACTGTTACTGTATTTCAATCGTCAACAATCTAATATTCGTTTTACTTCCACTTATGTTATTATTCAACATTTTGTAATAACTGGAATTTAAAAGTAGATTGTAATATATAAAAAAACAGTTGTAAGAACAAATGCTATGTGGTTGAATAACAGTGATAAAATCCAAACAGCGACTAAAACCACAAAGCAAACCATGGTCAAAACAGTCATATAAAACAAACGTAATGAAATAGATAAAACTGTTTAATAAAATGAAAAATACAAAAGGTAAGAGCTTTCGCATACAGCTTCTTCAGACCATAAAAACAAATGAACTAACGTCAAGTATTTAAATACATGTTAATTTCACCTAACCAATAAACATCAAGTGTATTTACACCAGTTCCTGTACTACTAGACTAAGTTTGCATCAGTTTCTGTGGTAACAAATTGCAACCATTACCCTTAAAAGGGCATTCCGCGGTGGTACAGCAGTAGCGCTGTTGCCTCACAGCAAGAGGTTCTTCCTGTTCGATTCTCGGCTGGAGTGCGGGGAGTGCCTTCTGTGTGGAGTCTGCATGTCCTCCCCGCGGTTGGGTGGGCATTTGAAAGACATGCGTAAATGGGCGTGCCTTTGTTGAAGGTTGAACGTCGAGCTGGCACCTCGGCGTTCAGGAAAATCTACTGCCGGACTGGAGTTCCGCTGTGGCGACCCCTAACCAGGAAAAGCCGAAAGACAACAACAATAACCCTTACAAAGGGAGTATAAAATCAACAAAGAAAATTAATCACATAATAAAATGGTCAGTCAATTCCTTAAGCAACGTTTCTTTTAGTACAGGTCTCACAGGTACGTTCTCATTTAACCCTTTTCCTTGGTCAGCTCTTAACTTGATAATCCATTGTATCTCTTTGTTTTCAGTTATATTTCTAATATCTCCCTGATGCATGTTCGGTGTATTGATACCAATAACTAAAAATGTAAAGTTATGTTGCTTATCTGTGTTTAAAATATGTTTAGATAAACACTACTTATAGAACCAATACGTATGTGATATAGATGCTATCTAATACTGTTCCTTAAGGATTGGTTCATCTTACCAATATAAAATGACCGACAAATTAGGCAATGCACAAGGTAGACCATGGGTTGCGAAGAACAGTCAGCAGTAACCTTAAAGGTATGTGTGCTCCTGGTCTCTGCCGGGAGCTATGTATGTAATAACAATAGTTGTATTTTAAACAAGGTCTAGTGGGCATATTAGTTATATCATATTGTAAAACAGTCTGATTTTTCAGTAGCATAACATTCTTTTCAACGACTTTTTATTTTTATATAGGAAAGAAGTTCAATCACCCACAACAGCTCTAATGGCAGAGTCAACGTAAAAATAAATTGGAAACTTCATTTTCCTTTGTGCAGTAACACATGTTTTTCTATCAGCTGGAACATTTGATCTATTTGAGAAGTATGGTGAACCTTCATCTTATCTAAGAGCAGGAATATGTGACAAAAAGTATCATTAATCTCCATTATTCCATAATCCCTTTTAATGAATCTGTTCATTAAACTCAACAATTCTATTTTGAAACCATCATCAGATGCATTAACTCTTGAAGCTCTCAAGCCTTGTCCTTTAACAATATTTTCTGAAAACATAAGAAGGATGCATACTGTGTCTGGGTAAAAAGGCATTCTTCTAGCATGGTTTCCTATAAATACAGGTGTCAAAGCCATTATTACACACTTTTTTGATATTAATATCCAGAAAATTAATCTCACATCCGAAAATGTCATAGAAAATTTGAAAAGCTTAGTTGTAGTGTTTAAATAATCTAAGAACAAATGTAAATCTTCTATCCTTCCAGTCCATGTAAAAATAAACATCGACAAAGTAGCAGTAAAAAAGGACAAATCTCTTAAATAAATTATGCTTGAACATATATTCTTCTTCCCAAAACACCATCACCATATTGACGTAGCTATGGGCACAAGATGTGATAACAGAAACAGATAAACGTAAGTTACAATCAAATAACGTTTGATTAAATACATACAAATCAAGAAAATGTTATGAATCTCATAGAGCCATGTTATTGTTGTTAAGTATAGGTCTTAAATATTTTTCTATGTATATTGACAGGAGTTTGGTGCACCATTTATGTCCCACCACTATAGGTCTTAAAGGAGGGTTAAAGGGTTTGTGTGCACGTTAGGAAAACCTTGAATCAAAGGTATTAGTGGTTCTTCAATGAATAAAAATAACTCATAATAAATAATCCTGCACAGACTGCGGTGGTGGTGCTGCAGTAGCATTGTCGCCTCATAGCAAGACGTTGTCCCGTTCGATTCTCAGCTAGAGCGTCTTCTGTGTAGAGGCATACATGAATGGGGCGTGCCTTTATTGAAGGTTGTACATCAGGGCTGGTAACCCGGTACGTAAAAATCCACTACCAATCATTAGCGGACTGGAGTTCTGCTGTGGTGACCCCTAACCGGGAAAAAGCCGAAAGACACAAACAAACGTAATAAATAATCCTGCTTAAAAGATATTCATTTAAGACATTAAAAATCCCATTTTCATCCTGTTGATTCCACTACCATCAATTATCATATAATGTGAAGTATCACTACACATTTGATTCATACAATTGTAATATGTCCTATCCATTATCACAATCAGATCACCTTTATCAGCATGTCTAATTATTATTATCTCATCACTTTGTAAACTCAGAAGAGCTAGTCCTTCTTGATATGTAAGATTTTATTTATTTGTTTATTTTTATTTTACATTTGTTAACTAGGGGTGTCTGACTGAGCCGAAAAAGCCCCTTTTCAGCAGAGGCCCAAGGAGAAAAGCTCCACACAGAAAAGATTATAATATTTATTTTTATGTTTATGTTTCCTATTAGTCCCTGTATGTAAGCTAAAAATGTCATTCTCAGCAAGCTTACTAAAAACCATGACTTCAACCTCCACACCGTTGATTCTTTTATACAACTACTGGATCCAAATTAGTGAATAAACTTGACCACCATTAATAAAAAGCTTCTTTAATCACAAAACCATTCTAGCGCCTTGGTACAAACACCTTTACAGAACATAACATCATAGAACAACCAGTAGTTGTATAGAAGAATCAACAGTGTGGAGGTTGTTGTCGTGATTGTGTTTCATTATGATGAGATCCCTGTTGCAATAAAAAGTTTTGGTGGAACGGGTTCGATTGTTGTTTCTCGAAGACTTGTGGAACATTATTTTAATGTACCACAGAACTTGGCTGGTGGGAATAATGACAACCGCTCTGGCAAATCAAACGTAATTCACAATCAGGTACAATTTACAGAAGTATAATTCAATGAGAGACTTAAACGTACATCTAATCCCTTTATGTCACTTGTTGGAGAAAAAAATGAGGGTGCATTATAATGTTCTAGGTCTCTATTGCTATATAGATTTAAATATTACACCCAGGGGGTTACGCTTTATTAAAAATCCAAGCACTCCATTTGATGAAAACTGTGTGGTGGATAAGCAATATAGGGAACGTTGGATAGCGGCTTCACACAAATGTGTAATGGAATGGCTCAAGATCCTATTAGAAAGAGATGAGAGAAAACAGATGAAATTAAAACAGGACATATCAGCTTTATCAAATGCGATTTTTAACTCCCTTGGTGCATTTTGTACTGATAATTTATTAAATAAATTAACTGGTCAGCTTAAGGCACTGGAGACTGAGTTAATTGAATATAAAAAAATGAAGCTACAGAGAGACATTGGTGACTACGAAAATGGGAGGACTTTTGTAGCTGACTCCAATCAGAAGCATAGGAACTATCAGCGGAAACAATGTAATTTTAAAAGAACTCATTCCGTTTCATTTGTCCCTTTGGATGGTGGCAGTTCGAATGAAATGTATACCAGCAATGAAGAAGAATTTCCTTCTTTACCTCCACCGCAAATGGCAGAAGAACATCAGCAGCGTTTTTGTCTGAATGAGGGGCAACAACAAGGACAGAAGAGAAATCGGAGTTACCAAAGTGGGCCAAATAGAAAAAACTTTGGTCAATTTAACAACAAAAGGACTAAACGGTATTGATTTTTTATGTGATGATGTGAATATGGTTGTAAACATCTCCAATTGTGAATTAACAAGGGAGCAGATATGTGTCCTTAATTTAGGGTTGAAATTCATTCCAACTATCATTCCTAGATTTCATGTTTTACAGCAGGAATTTTTTTAAGTTAGTACATAAGTTACATTTAAAGGTATTTTTTAATACCAATGCTAATAAATTATTTGATAATACTGAATGTAGTTTTTCTGATGACAGCTTTTATTCATGTTATTGTGATGAAAGTACTATGTGTGATATTGATGAGAATAATGCGTATTGCAAGTTGAATACTGAAAATATTCCTATTGCTAACAAATTTATTCCACATTTTCATAATGAGACCATTGCACATTTCTATTCTATGATCAAATTTGCTGGGAAAAATATCTGTAAAGATGTGAAAGGTAAGGGAGAAGTAAGATATAATTTGACATATGTAGAATGGAAAGCTTTACAGGAGTTATGCAACAAAAAGGAAATAATAATTAAACCATCTGATAAGGGCAATAAAATAGTAATAATGAATGTGTTACAATATCATAAGATGTGCTTAGACCATTTAAATGTGAAGGAAGTTTATGAAATAAGTGAGGGTAAAAAATATGAAAAAGCCCAGGTGGATTTTATGAATTTGTTGGAGAAGGGTGTACGCCTGGGTTATTTAGATAGGGATTATGTGGAAAAAAGATTTGTATGTAAAAACAATGAATTAGCAGTGTTTTTCTGCTTACCAAAAATTCATAAAAGTATGACAGAACCACCTGGAAGACCTATAATTTCGACATGTAGTTATTTTCTACACAATATTGGTATTCTGTTGCATAAAATATTAATTACTTATGTACAAAAAAATACCTACCTGTATACAAGATAGTTTTGATTTTTTTTAATAAAATTTCTGAGATCATGTGGAATGATGAAATGTATTGGTTGGTTTTGGATGTAAAGAGCTTATATACATCAATAAGGCATGAAGATAGCATTTCTGCACTGTTTTTTATGTTGGGTGAAAGTCCTTTTTCTAACTTTGTGGCAGAGTTAGTAGACTTTTGTCTTTTTTGTATATAATAACCAAATATACAAACAAAAACAGGGGATGGCCATGGGGGCTCCATTTGCCCCTATGTATGCCAATCTTTTTTATGGATTTTTTTGAAAATAGGTTTTTGTATAAACAAACATTTGTGAAACAGTGTGTTAAATTGTATTTCAGGTATATAGATGATTTGATTTTTATATGTGAAGGAGGTAGGACTCGGGTACAAGAATTTGTAAAAACATTGGATAATAACCCTTTTGATCTATCTTTTAGTGGACTACAGGAAGGGAATAAGGTGATATTTTGGATTTAGTACTGGAGGGGCAAAATAATGGGTCTATCCTAACTAGAGTCCATAGAAAATTTGATGATGGCAATCAATTTTTACATGCTACAAGTTGTCACCCCCACATCTGATCTCATCTCTCCCTTATAGTGAATTTTTATGACTGTCAAGGTTGTGTAATAATAAGGAGGAATTAAGAGATGAGATAGGTAAATCAGCCAGGATGTTTTTATGGAGGGGATATGATGTAAGTATTGTAGAACAGGCACAAAACATTTTTTTTTGGTAATAACAATAGCGACAGAAATAGCATATTGATGCCTAATAATAGGATGACACAATATAAAATAAAATCTGATTAAAGGGAGAATATGTACTTTATAAGTATGTATAATATAAAGAGTGATGAGATTACCAGTTTAATTAAATATTATTGGGAATTACTGAGAAGGGATAAAATGTTACCGAAAATATTACCCAAAAACTATAATGATTTCTTCCACAAGGGTAGAAGTTTATGAGACATGCTGGTACATGGAAAATTTGAATTTCCGTGTATGAATATTACAGAATTGGACTGGAGTCCTGGGACTTACCCATATGGTAAGTGTTTAGTGTGTCCACAAATTCTCACTATCTTTGGGGGTATTAATAATGTTAAGCATACATGTAAGCGTTTGTTTTCATGTAATAGTATAGGTGTAATTTATGCACTTAGATGCCCATGCGATTTATATTATATTGGGAAACAAAAAGAATGTTTTGAGTCTGATTTTTAGGACACATAAGGACATTAAGAATAGAAATGAGGAAAAGGTTATATCTGCACATTTTAAAAACGTACATGCAAGTAACCATTTATTGTTACAGGGTTTGGTTTTGGAGCAGATTAATGTAAAATATGATAATGATTTAGTGCTGAAGAATAACCTGTTATATAAAGAATCTATCTACATCCGGAAATATAACACATTGCCTCCTATGGGGCTCAATAATGAAGGGAATTGGAGATGTTTACTTTAAGACGAGGATTTTTTAATGTTTTAATTGTTTAATTGTTTAGTTAAGTGGTTAATTGAGAATGGATTTTGTACTTAAGGAAAGCTTTTGTTCTATGATGTTATGTTCTGTAAAGGTGTTTGTACCAAGGCACTAGAACAGTTTTGTGATTAAAGAAGCTTTTTATTAACAGTGGTCAAGTTTATTCACTAATTTGGATCCAGTAGTTGTATAGAAGCTTACTAAAAACTTCTACAATAGAATTGGAAGTTGGAATATATAAACATGGTTGCTTGAGCAAGGGTCTCTCAACATTGGTAGTATCACCGAACTTTAATTTCAAAAGTACATTCCTAATGAACATTTTAAAATCTATAATATTGTCCATTTAATTACTGCTCTGGGTAGGAACAAAGGAAAGTCCTTTTTCCAAGAGCTTAAACTCATCTGGAGTCAAAGTACAAATGGAGATATTCTAGACTATTGTCTCAATGTCTGTTTCCAAATCTTTTTCAAGGATTGGGTGGTACTTTATTCTATAGGCAACTTCCTTTTGGGTCATCCTCTGCCCCTGGACCAACTCCTCACTCTGTGGAAATTCCGGTTGATGGGTAGTGGAAAAACCGACATGGTAGCATCGTGCAAGGGATTTTTTTTTCAAAGGTACTTTCCTCCTTACATCATTGCCTAAAAATAGGGTCTGAGAGGAATTTGTGAAATAATTACTCTCATTCTCACATATAGTAATTATTTCAGTATTAGTTAAATACATCATTACTTGGAACCAAATCAGCTTGAGCAGTGGTTGGAACTGAAATGTCATTTATTTCCTTAATATTGGCCTTGTCAGTAACAAAATTAACCACTGTAGTCTTTCTAGAATTATTCAGATTAAAGACTGCTGGCCTAATAATGGTTAAGGAAAAGGGTGAAATGAGAAGGTACATGTGAGACCCGTTCTAAAGAAACTTTGCTTAAGAAATTGACTGACCATTATATTATGTGATTCATTTTCTTCATTGATTTTATATTTCCTTTGTAAGGGTAATGGTTGCAATTTGTTACCACAGAAACTAATGTAGACTTAAGTCTATTAGTACAGGAACTGATGTAAGTACATTTGATGTTTATTGGTTAGGTAACAACCTAGTCCCATACCACCTTAATCCTATTCCCTTACTCAGATTACTAAAATCTCTTGACCTCACAAAGTAACCTGATAATTCTTGATCCAGTCTATTATTTTCACTTAGTATATGCCATATAACTAGTATGTATAACCTGCTGTTTTTTCTATTGTGTTTATATAAAATCTATGTTATTCCTATTTGTAAAATCTATGTTATTCCTATTTTATATCTTGTAAATGTAACATGTATTCTCATTATGTAACATGTATTCTCAACATGTATTGCCATTATGTTGGAGCTTTTCTCCCCGGGCCTCTACTGAAAAAGGATATGTATCCAGCTAGACTAGCCCGGTCAACAAATGTAAAATAAATAAATAAATAAAATACTTGAAGTTAGTTCATTTGTTTTTATGGTGTGAAGGAGCTGTTTGTGAAAGTGATTACCTTTTCTGTTTTTCATTTTATTAAACAATTTTATCTGTTTCATTATGTCTGTTTTATATGACCATTTTGACAGTGGTTTGCTTTGTGATTTTAGTTGCTGTTTAGATTGTATACTATCACTAATGATACTTGTTATATACACTGCTAATGGAATGCTGTAGTCAGACTGACTCTAATTTCCCATAACAGATTACATCTGTTATATCTTAGATTTCATTGCAGTCTATATTGCATTGCATTGCATTGCAATAGTATGTTTTTTCAAACACCCTGCCAACCTTTCTCCATCCCTGTGGTGTATAGTCCTTTCAACTGTTTTGCCTCTTAGCAGCCATTTCAACTATCCTACCAATTTTTTAGTTACAGTCCCACCCTCAGCCATGGTGCTTCTAATACAAATATCACATCTGATCAATAGACCCAAGGCCTCCATCCTGAATTATATATAATACAAGACAGGAAAAGTCCAAAACAATCCATTTCTGCTATTCTACCACCTTTCTGGTTACAGTTCCACCCTTGGCCAGCCTGCTTTGGTGGTAAATATCGCCTCTGACCAACAAGCCCGAAGCCCCTGTACTGCATTATCTATAATAGAATACAGGAAAATCCAAAACAATGTATGTCTGTTAATTTTAAAGTTAAGTATAGGTGCCAATTAATAGGGTAGTAACTAAACCTTTGAATTAATGGCACAGTCTGTTAATACCTTGAAATCAGTGTGAAACTGCTTCATACACTGCTTCATACACTTAAAACTACAATCCACTCTGCTACAGGCCTCATGAAGGCTCAGTGTCTCTCCAACCTAACACCACTCTTAAGTATTCAACTCCGGTACCACCTTTAACATTCCTATAAGAAAAGTGCAGTCCGGGTCTGAACTGTCTACAAACAGCTACAGCTAACTTTGAACCTAACACCACTCTTAAGTATTCAACTCCGGTACCACCTTTAACATTCCTATAAGAAAAGTGCAGTCTGGGTCTGAACTGTCTGCAAACAGCTACAGCTAACTTTGAACCTAACACCACTCTTAAGTATTCAACTCCGGTACCACCTTTAACATTCCTATAAGAAAAGTGCAGTCCGGGTCTGAACTGTCTGCAAACAGCTACAGCTAACTTTGAGTATGTGTCTAACTGTTTGAGCCAATCTTCATTTTCCCCTGGAGAGCACTGTGCTTTGGCTGTAAGCAGCCCCCCCCAACCACCACCACCACCACCACACACACACAGATCTTCCACTTTCTCTTATTCCCTTCTGTTAGCAAATAGTATCAATAACTGATCAATACTGTGTGTTTGTTTATTTAAACTATACCACAGTAGCCTACTGATACAAGGTTATCCTGGTTTTCCACCTGAGAAATTAAGACAAGACTTACAGTTTCAGAGCAGTCCTTGGTCAATTGTGATTGTTCTTAACACATACTTGTCTTGCTTTGGCTCATTAGCAGCAGTACAAAGAACTGCCTGCTCACACCCTTGTTCTCCCCTCCCCTTCCCTGTTTATTATCTTAAGACAATCCCAGAGTTAATAAATATTACCTGTGGCAGGCACCATTTGTAAAACTACAATCCACTCTGCTACAGGCCCCATGAAGGCTCAGTGTCTCTCCAGTAAGTGCTTTACAACTGTAGATGCCTATTTATGTTGAATTGTATTAGACATTTTACAACTGTATATGTTTATGTTGAATTTCAAGCCTGTACTCCAATCTGCTTACTTACACTATCAGACTATTTACCCCACTCATAGGACCAAAAACTGGGACTGGGTTAGCCCTGCTCCGCTTCGCCCTCGCTACGCTCGGGCTCGCTTCACTCCCCTCCCTGCCCCCTTATCCCACCCGCCCCCACTGTGTCTACATTTATAGCCACTAAGCCACACCCCTACTTCCTCTCCAACCTACACAACTTCATCTCCAATTTCCTCCCCCCACCACTTTACTGTTTAACCACTACTATTCCTCTGAAGCACATTGACCCCACCCATTGATGACATATAACATGTCTATAAATAATTATAAACTCCTTCCTCTTATCTTACCACTCTTAATTCTGCCATATTTTCTTACTAGCTATGAAAATCTCACATTCGTAGGTTTCTCTTATCCAAAATGCCAAACCAAGACCCCCCTACCTCCACTGACTGCGGAACTTGCCCACTACTACACTACCCCAAAAATTATAAATTCCAACCACTTGCTTCTAAAAACCACTCCAATCAACACCAAAATCCAAATATGAACTAAAACTACTATTCAAAGTTATTAGACTACTAGCGTATCTAAGAAAAACATAACCAAAGATGGGGACATCCATCCTAATCCAGGCCCAACCTTAACTCAAAATCCTACCAGCCCACCACTCTCCCACCGACTGGTCAACTCCCTCCTAATATGCCACTTAAACATTAGAAGCCTAAACAATAAGATACATAGCCTGCATGCTGTACTAGCCACATACCTCCCCAACATATTGTGTCTATCTGAAACATGGCTCCGCCATCAACCAAAGACAATGAGATCCTGCCTCCTGGTTACAATATACTTAGGGCAGATAGAGTAAAGAAAAGAGGAGGTGGAATAGCCGTCTTATATAATAGCACACTTAACATCATAACTAACCCTATACAACCACCCCAGGTCTCTAACGCTGAAATACTAGCTCTAAAAATTCTACTAAATAATCATAAGGGCATTAACCTAATTGTCACCTATATTCCCCTGGGAACAATGTAGAAACACTAGAGGTCATTCTACATTGGATAGCCAACAACTACCCTCAAGAAACCATTGTCCTGGGCGATGTTAATATTGACTGGAACCAATGCACAGCACAGTCCAACCCCATCCCTGTTAACCTACATGGATTCTCTCAGATAATATCATCTAACACACGTACAGGTAACAATAACCAAAAAGAGAGTATACTAGACTGGATACTCACCAACAGTCATCCCCAGAACTATATGTCTGGAACTCTCCCTAATGATCTTAGTGATCACCTGCTCACATACATCATGAAAGACAAAATTAATTGTACAAGTTTACCTATTTATAGGTTTATCAGATCCAAGAAAAACTTTGACCCAACTAAATTTCAACTTGAACTCAAATCATGTAACTGGACAAAACTAAATTTCCTTCCCCTTGATGAGGCAGTGTCATCATTTAACAATTCATTCCTTACTATACTTGACTCGCATGCCCCTAAACGCTCAATAAGAATTAAAACTCAACTAGCACCCGGGCTAACAACAGACACCAAAACCAAAATAACAACTAGAGACAAAGCGTGGGATAAATGGCGCACTACCAAACTACCCCTAGATCGTATCAAATTCCAACAACTTAGAAATGAGACTAAAAAGCCATCATACTAGATAAGAAAAATTACTTCTACAATCTGCAACATAAACATCAGAATAACCCTCAAAAGTACTGGGCAGGCATAAATAAACTTCTCCAACCAGGCAAATCCACTACTCCGACCCCAGGAACATTATCTGACAAGAGCCAAGAAGATATAGCCAATTCATTCAATACTTTCTTCACAGAAACCATCCAGTCATTAGCTAACCAACTTTCTCCTCCCCACACTTCTATAAACACTATACCCGACTCACCACTCTCTTTTAACTTCCAGCCAGTGTCCACATCCTTTATCAGATTCCTTTTGAAAAACTGAAGCCAACCACCCTTTCAGCCGATCTTCTGCCGGCTGAATACCTGCAAATTGCTGCAGATGTCGTAGCCTACCCTATCTCAATCCTAATTAACAGAACCATAACCGAGGCCTCAATCCCTCAATTTGGAAAATATCCTATGTTATTCCACTCCACAAAAGAGGTTCATCCACAGAACTATCCAACTATAGACCTATAGCCATACTATCACCACTTGCCAAAATTATGGAAAAGTGCATGCACAACCAACTAATGCTCTATCTAACCCAAAATAAACTACTCACAGACTCTCAACATGGATTCAGACCCCATCATAGTACAACCACTGCCCTCCTCTCTTTTACTGAAAACATTAATCTTAACCGAATAATAAAAATATCCTCCGCTCTCTTCCTGGACCTATCGAAAGCCTTCGATATGGTAAACCATCAGTTACTTCTATATACTTTAAAAACCCTGTATCTAGATACTCCAGCCCTTGACTGGTTTCAAGCTTACCTCACTGGAAGACAACAAGCAGTAATGTGGCAAAACAAGCTCTCCTGCCTACTACCAAATACCATAGGAGTTCCTCAAGGTTCCATATTAGGACCTCTCCTCTTTTCAGTCTTCATAAACGACATCCAAACAGTCATCCCTGAAGCCACCTGCATTCAATATGCAGATGACTCGACTATAATATGTTCCAATGCCTCTCTTGCAAATCTACTAACTACCACCCGACATAGCTTCACCAAACTCGAAAACTGGCTTGCCAACCATCTCCTGATCTTAAATCCAAACAAAACCAAGTTACTTCTCTTCTACCCAACCAATAGATCTCCGACTGAAAACTTCACTATAAAATCCAATAATGGGACCATCATCTCCCCAGACACCTATACAAAGCTATTAGGAGTAAACATTGACAATAAACTCAGATTTGATATACATATCAACCAAGCCATTAAGTCAGTCAACAAGAAACTTGGGACCCTATATAGAATTAAAGCCTTCCTTACCCCGAATGCCAGGGCAGCCACAGCCCGTTCACACCTTCTCTCTACCCTACTATATGCCTCTCCTGTCCTCACTCACCTTAACAAATCTGAGCTGGCCAAGCTCTCATCCTGCTATAATCACATTGCCAGGTTTGTTACAGGCCTACCCTACAGAACACACCACTGTACTAACCTGAAAAAGCTTGGATGGATAGAATTCCCACACCTTCTTCACCAGTCCCAACTCATAGAGGCCTTCAAAATCCTTAAACAACCTGAGAATACCCCAGCACTAAAAAACTTAATGACTCCCTACTTCAATCTAAGCTGCCTTCGCTCAGCAAACAGACTCCTTGTCCAAACAACTAAATCTCTCAACCTAGGTGGTGACGCGCTATTTGCCAACACCACTGGTAAAATATGAAAATCTCTCCCAAATAACATCACGCTTGCAACTTCTCTAAGTCAATTCAAAAATAGTCTAAAACTCCACTTCAAGTCACACTGGCTATGTCCTTGCTCAAACCCAGACTAGCTCTGTGCCATTAACTAAAACATAAACAACTAGCTAAGATGATAAGTACTTTGTATACTGTGATAAAGAAATATGTATCCTGTCTAACTCTATGTCATTATACTGCCTACCGTCCTTGCTAATATGTTATTAATGTTACATTTGTAGTAATCTCAGAAATAGTAATGGCAGTCTTGTACTTGTATGTAAATAGCCTATGTTTTTGTTAAGTTCTTTCAGCTCATTTACTGTACCTAATTATCAATGTAACTCTGTTGGAGCTTTTCTCCCTGGGCCTCCGCTGAAAAAGGACATGTATCCAGTCGGACCATCCCGGTTAACAAATGTAAAATAAAATAAAATAAATAAATAACAATTCATTCCCAGTTTCTCATTCTCACAGCAATCATCTTTCTCTTCCTTTTTCTCAAGCACTTCTTTACTTTTGCAACACTATACTTTGGCCTATATCCTGCATTTCCCACTTTTTCTTTTCTACCTCATCCCATCTCAATGTTTTTTGCAGGGGGAAGCCCGTTTGTACCCCCACACCCCCTGCTAATTACATATACTAACTCTAAGGTCAGACAACAGTGGGAAAGGGCATATACCCTGCTCTGGTGTAACTTCAATTTTGTCAGTAGTTTGTGTTTAGGTAATTTTGACTGTTGATATTTTGAACATTAGGTATTTTTACATCTGTAGTTTTGCTGTCAATACTTATGTCATTACACCTCTCTGTTTCACCTGAACCACTTCCTCCTTTTTCAGCCTCAAGCTCTCCTTCTGCTATATCCTATATATCCTATATCCTATAATACTTAACGCTCCACATCACAGCCCACTTAACAATTTACTCCCACACCCAGCTATAATAATTATTCTATCTCTCACACATTTAACATGCTACCACAGACCTCTTTTTATCAAGCATTCACCTAACCCTACGTTCACCAATATCTATATATCCTCGGGTCTCCGCTGAAATAGGGCTTCTGCCCAGTTGGACTAACCTGGATAACAAATGTCAAAATAAAAATAAAAATACATAAAATAAATCTATAAAACAACTCCTCTTATTGTCACCTTTTTAAAATATACTATACAGCAGTACAAAAAGCTGTTTCTCACACTTGGATTCAAAATAAAAGTTCAAACAAAATAATTATTATCTAAATTCTTCTTCAAAACATTGATAGTAGACTGTGGAGACATACATCAAAACCATGGTCCAATTTTAAACCTAGTCTCTGTTAATACCCACACAATCAATAGCATCCCAAACACATCAAAAGTAAAACTACATAACAAAGGACTAAAAATAATAAATATCAACCTGAGAAGTGACTTGCATGCTTTCATATCCCTCCATGCCCCAAACATTCTTGTAGCAGCTGAAACCTGGCTAAAACCCACTACCAAAAATGACAAACTTCTGCCACCAGGCTACACAATCGTAAGAATTAAGTGTACAACTAAAAGGCAGGTGGAGTAGCCATCTTATACCTCAGCTATCTAAACATCTCACCGTAAAATACTATCATAGTTATTCCTCAATTCAATAAAGCAGAAATTCTTATTTTCTTTCTGAAACTAAACTCCTACAAAAATCTGCATAGTATTGCAGTATATATATATATATATATATAGCCCTTCCTGGAAATAACATTCCAATACTTGAGGACATTCTGTCCTGGGTATCCAGTAATATATACCAAGAAACTATACTTCTAGGTGACTTCAACATAGACTGGCTCCAAATTAAATCCGACAGCTACTCAGTCCCTATTAATCTCTCTGGATACTAAATGAATATACCCCTCTAAAAAAAAAGAGAGCCAAACTGGCCCCTGCTCCCATAATACTAGAGAATTAATGATTCAAAGGGATAAAGCCTACAAAGTACTGAAAACTATAAAAACACAAGAAAATCTACAGAATTTCAGGCATCTTAAAAGTAAGAATAAGAGTAAGCATAGCACAAGACTAGTCAAAAAGAATCATTATTGCATCTTGAAAGAAACATCAAAATAATCATAAACTTTTCTGGGCATCTATCTCAAACCTACTAAACTCAGGCTGCAGCTCACAATCCAATCCCTTATCCATCCCGATTTCTATACTTAAAAGTAACATCATCTGTAACTCCATACCTTTGCTAGAATCCAACTCCTACCTACGATCCTTCTCATGAAGACCACTCACCACCCCATTAGTAAAAAAATAGTCCTCAACTTAAAAACTACCTCTCTAGCTGCAGATATTGTCTCAACAGAATATTTAAAAATAGTTGCATATACTATCACCTGCTCCTTAACCCTTTTAATCAAAAGATTCATTAATAAATGCCATGTCCCTATCATCTGGAAAAGAGCCTATATAGTGCCACTCCACAAAGGTTGTCCTTCAAATGATTATGCCAGCTTTAGGCCTACTACAATATTAGCTCCCTTATCCAAAGTTCTTGAAAAATGTATACAAATCCAACTATTGGATCTCACCAGCAACAGTCTTCTTTCCCCTTCACAACATGGCTTTCGGCCCAACCATAGCAGTATTACACTTCACCATCACTATTAATACTAACAGAAACTCTAACAATCTGGTTTCTGGTTTCTTCATTATTTCTTGATCTTTCCAAAGCTTTTAACTCAGTCTCACATCACCTATTACTTAAAAAACTTTCCTCTCTTGGACTTTCTCTCTTCTGTCTCTCATGGTTTAAAAGCTATTTATCAGACAGATATCAAGTGAAAAATTTGAAAATTCCTCCTTCCTTCTAGTCAAAGTGGGTGCACCCCATGGATCTATATAATGTCTTCATAAATGGCCTCCATACTGTAGCTAAGCATGCTACATTAATGCAAGATCTGATCCAAGAGGCTTCACCTCCTATTGAAACTTGGCTAGATAACTCAAATCGGCTATTAAATCAAAAAAAAAAAAAAACTAAGCTGCTTCTTTTTACTCCTAAGTCATTTTAATAAAGCAAAGCCCACTTTGACATTACTTCGCTTAATAATACCAAAACTGAGCTTGTTCCCCAGACAAAGCTTCAAGGCATTACTATAGGTGATAACATATAATTCAGCCCCTTATCCAAACAGTAGTCAAAAAGACATTCCAAAAGCTAGGCCTACTGTACAAGGCACAACCTTATCTCACAAATAAAGCCAGGGAAACAGTTGCAAGAACCTATGTAATACCCACTTTACTATATGCTGCTCAGATTCTCACAAAACTAATAATAATTCAGACAACAAAACTCAAAACAGTGCTACAAAAGAAACACAAAATTTGCCACAAATGCTTCCTATAGCATCCACCACTGTCAAGCTTTCAAAACACTAAATTGGATTGAACTACCTAACATCCTTTCACTTCCTCTGTCCCTGTTCCTCCCACATCACCAAGCTGTTTCTATTAAAAACAAAAAGATTTAATGATAACATATGTCAATTTATATAATACTTGCAAATAAAATGAACATCACATGGAAGAATCAAGTCATTAATAAAAATATAAGATTTCAGCTCCAATCATTCATTTTTAAGATCAAGTCATTCAAAACCAATATGTAGGAGACAGCATGTCATTAAGAAGAATGTTGATCACTTATAACAAAGGTGAAACCTGAAACACACTTTAACAAATTAAAAAATGAACTATATTGCTATAAGTGTGTACATATGTATAAGTAAGTGTGTGCATGCATGTCCGATTTATGTGATAGGAAATAGCCATAGTCTGTAAGATCTAGGCTATATGTCTGTGAAATAATCCATCTCCTACAGTCATACTTTCAGACCACACTTCTTATGTATGTTAGACAATGATGTATAACCAAATAATTAAGTTCGAATCTCAGGTTGTAGCTAGCATAACAAGCTTACTCCTTTTATGAATAAGTTAAACCAACTGTATTAAAGTACTTCACTCATTTTTCCCTTGTCCTCCTTTCTTCTTCTTTTCCTTCTCTTTTTTCCCTTCATTTCCCTCCTTTCTTTTCTCTTTTTCTCCTTTGAAATAGTTTACTGAATAAAACTGTGTCAAAAAACAGACTCTATTTCTAGAAACTATACATACTGTTCAAGCCCAAGGTGACATAAATAATTCACATATGTATTGACTATACCATGGCATTCTCTAATAAACATTTGTCTACTACATGCCATAGACAAAGGAAACTTTACAGAAGTGTAACTGTAGAATTCATATTACTGATTTAGAGAACACTTATATAATCAATGTGTACAAATCTATAACAATTTTAACTATGGAATACAAAATCACCAGTAAGCCCCAAAGGCTATATTTTGACATTGCATTACAGCACTGAGTTATTTCTTAAATGGATGTACTTTACTTGATTATGTTTACTTGACATGATTTACTTTTGTGTTAGATGACCAAAAACATACCTTGTTTAAACGAGTTGTAAAGCCCCTGTTCTGCAAGGTCTAGTCTACTCTTTGGCAAACTATTAAAATAAAGTCAGATGTAAAAAAAAAAAAAAACAACATAAAATAAATCCCAAAGGAAACCAGACTAAGGCTTGTGTATTGTAAACATATGTGAATTTCAAGAATCCTGTACTGTTATTGAGGTACTCTACCATATCTGTAATGATACTTACAGGGCCATTCCATAAAATAAAAATATCATCCAGATATCTGACGTAAAGTCTCATATGTTGAAAAAAAGCACTATTAAACACATAGTTTTGCTCCCAGTTTAACATCACCAAGTTTGCAAATACTGGGGCACAAGAAGCACCCATTGCTACACCTCTATGTTGCTTATAGTATTCTCCATCAAAGAAAATGTAGTTGAAATCTAGAACAATTTCCATAGATTCCACTATTAAGTTTTGTTTGTCTGAATCCAATGTTGTGTTCTTATGTAAACAGTCCCTGAACATGTCTAATCCCTCCTCTTTGGGAATGCATGTGTATAGTTCAACTACATCTATCGTAACAAATGTTATATCTTTATCCCACAATTCTTCCTTAATTCTTCCCAGGAAATCCCATGAATCTTTGATTATGTGATCACTGTTATGAACCTGGTGTTTCAGCCATTTATCTATAGTTGCTCCAAAAGGGTATGTTTTTGACCCTCGTCCATCCACAATTGGTCTAAAACATAAATTTTCCAGTTTTTTGTGGGTCTTTGGTATTCCAAATATAGTGGCTACTTTTGGGTTAATAACTTTTAAGTATTTGTAAATTTCTCCTGTTATTCTTTCTTCTAGGAGGTAATCTTCCAAGTAGTAATCTATTCTTTTGTTACTAATATTAATCTCGTTAAGGGATGCTGGTTGATATGTATTTGAGTCGTTCAACATTTTGAATATTTTTTGTGAATATTCCAGTGTATCAAAGAACACCATCCCTCCTCCTTTGTCTGGACACATAACTCTTATAGTGTTATCTTTCTTCAGACTTTCCAGGACTTCATTTTGTTTGTAAGTCAAATTTCTATTAACTAAAGTAGGCTTCTCCTTACTTTTTAATTTATAAATGTCCTCCATAATTGTCTAACTATGAAACAGTGGCAAACCACTTTGCAGTTAAGCCACGATAAAGGACAAATTATTATTCCAAGGATAAAAATTCAAAGGGGGATATTCCAGAGTGACTCTCTGTCACTGCTGCTCTTTTGACTTGCCCTTAACCCATTAACTGTCTGCTTAACAGATTAGGTCATGGCTATAATTTGGCTCCCAGAAAGCAACAAAGTGTAAAAACTTATCTTCTCTTTGTCGATAATTTAAAACTGTATAGCTCATCAGATGAGGAACTAAAAGAACAAATGCAAGTAGGCAAAACCTTTTCAGATGACATAAGGATGTCATTTGGTCTTGATAAATGTGCAAATGCAACCTTTAAAGCAGGAAAGCTGCAGCACCAAGAAAACATCAGTTTGGGACAAGAATGTGATATAAAAGAACTTGAGCAAGAGGGAGCATATAAATATTTAGGAAATGATGAAGGATCAGCAATAAAACATGAACACATGCATATAAAACTCAGTAAGGAATATTTTAGAAGACTTTAAATTAATCATGAAAACAATGTAGACATCTAGGAACAAAGTTCAAGCTATAAACCAATTTGCTCTTCCTTCCCTCAGTTACAGTTTTGGAGTGATTGTCTGGCCGCAAAAGGTGTTGGATAGATTAGACAGGAAAACAAGAAGGATGCTTCATGCTCATCAAATGATTTATAAAAATCAATGCATTCCAAGAATATATATTCCCCATTCCGAAGGAGGTATGGGCCTCATTGAAATTGATTATATGTATAGATCTGCAATTGTGGGACTGCATACGTATCTGCTGACCTCACAAGACCTAAACGTAGTGAAAGTTTTGAAATGAAGAGAATAAATCTGAGATGACTTCCCTTCTTAGACTAGCAGAAGCATACCGGTGTCAAGCGAGAATGGAAATGAAACCAGATGTAGATGCAAATCAAGCAGCAACTAAATGTGCCAAAAAACAAAAGAAAGAATATAAGGTGAATGATCAGATGAGAAGGTAAGAAATGTAGAAAATGCATAAATATAGTTGCAAGTATAGAAAACTTCTGGAACAACCTCATGTTGATCAAGATCAAACACAGGAATGGTTAAGGAAAGGCAAATTCAAACCAAAAGATGAAAGGTTAATATTGGTGGCCCAAGATACTGGACTATGTGCACATTGGTTTACAAAGTCCATTGAACATGTGGGAGAAACAGATAAATGTAGGTTTTGTAAAACAGAATTGGAAACAGTTGCACACCTTGTTGCTGGTTGTGACATACTAATGGCAGAAGGACTGTATACTGAAAGGCATAATAATGTGGCAAGACTGTTGCACTGGGGATTGTGCAAACATTATAATATTGAAGTAGCTGATAAACACTGGAAACAAGAACCACAAATCATCATAGAAAATGATGAAGTCTACATCACATGGGATCAACCATTACCAACAGTTCAAAAGATAGATGCGAGAAAATCTGATATAGTGGTCCATGAAAAGAAGACAAAAGTAGCATTGATAACTGAAATCACTACACCTAGTGACTACAGTGTCTTGTGTACAGAGAGGGTTCCCCTTCATACGATCGAATTTCTTTAAACTCGAAAGTCATAAATTAGAAACCAGAATCTCGAATTTAGAGAAACTCGAACATATGAAAGGGACAAAAATAAATTAACACCTTTCAAATGTTTTCACAGGGGTGCTTTGCCTCCCTGCACCCCCCACAGCCCCCTACTTAAATATACCTACTCCGAGATCACACTACAGTGAAGGAAAGGGAAATCTCCCATTCCGTGCTATACGCGTAAGTGCAAAATGTAAGATCCTCCGCTATAGTGCGGTCACGGAACATTCACATTTAAATTGCCAGGGTACAGGGGACCTAGTCCCCTGCAATAAGGTAAGTTAACTTTTTATTCTTTTAAACCTAAGGCTCCCATTCACAATTTCAAATGAATGGAAGATCGAGATTCTGGTCTCGGGATTATGAATTTCGAGCTTCCATCCATTCGATCTTGTGAAGGGGAACCACAGAGAGAGAGAGACACAAAGACATAAGATATCAGGATTTCCAGGCAGAAATGAGAGCAATGTGGAAGAAAGATACCCAGACAGTTCCAATAGGAGTAGAAGCAATGGGTCTTACAAAAAAGAATCTACAATCATATTTAGATATGTTGCCGATACATGTAACTCCATACGAATTGCAGAAGGTGTCATTAATGGGCACATTGCCAGGATTTATAAGGCAGAAATGAGGGCAATGTGAAAGAAAGATACCCAGACAGTGCCAATACTAGTAAGAGCAATGGGTCTTATAGAAAATAATTTACAATCATACTTAGATATTTTACCGATACATGCAACTCTACGAATTGCAGGAGTCATTAGTGGGCACATTGCGGGCGCTGTGAAAAGCACTTCTGGCTAAGATCAAAGATTGAAACAATACTAATTTCATGAACTTTAATCATACTTTGACTTGGGAATGGGGTCCATTCCTGTCATGGTATTAAAAACTAAAAAGACTTGGAGAAATTAAAATTGGTAAACAAAGACAACCAGGAAGTCCCCATGCTTCTTAGAGGAAGAACAGTTCAACAGAATCTTGCACAACTTCCATGCAGCATGAAGAAGCTAAAATGGCTATCCCATAAAGACAGCAACCAGTAAACAGCAGCAAAGTAAAAAAAAAAAACTTGTGAAAACTATACATACATACAAATATTTCAAGCACAGGCATAAATGCCCTTCTAGCTTGCCAGCATACCAAAACACTTGTTCCCATAATATGTGTCCAGGCTGTTCTTAAAATTATCTAAACTATTGCTTGCTTTAATGTAATTTGGTAATCTGTTCAATGCATCAGCTACTTTATCAGAGAAATAATTAGTACACTTCTCATTCCTATATAATCCTCTACATAGGTTGTCTGATGATTCTCTAGTACTTTTTGATAACCGTAAACATTCCCAGAGGTTGATGGCCCTAAATGCCCTATATACCTGAATAAGATCACCTCTTAGATATGTATAAGCGACACTGTACAAGTTCAGATATTTTAGTCTATCATAATAACTTAGATTTTTATATCCATGGATGCCCTTGGTATATTTCCACTGTACTCTTTCCAGTTTATTCATGCTTGTCTTCTTATAGGGTTTCCATATTGTTATTCCATACTCAAGTTTCGGTCTAATGTAACTAACAAAGAATGACTTCATTATTTTCCTAGACTTTATAAATCTTTTTATGCAACTTGGTCCTCTGTGCATACCTTTGCAAAGCACTACAAACTAGATTCCTTTTCCAGATCTTGGACAGCCTTTGCTTATACAAATCTTCAGGACCTCCTGGAGCCACATCCTTCCTTCTCCAAGTCAGTTTTAGCTATGGTAACCTACCCATATGGATGAGACTACTGTATCAGTAATCAATATATTTTGTGAAGTACAGTTGTGTAAGTAAACTTGTCATAACAGTAAATGTTAAAATGATCCCGGGTCTATATTAGATCAGCGAACGCTTAAACAAGCGAAAGATGATTGATCAACCTTATTTTAGTGAAAGTTAAAAATATCGAAGCAACAGAAACTCTAATTTTTTCCTAGGGAAAGAATTTGGTTGTCCGTTTCTGTTGCTTCGGTATTTTCAGTGCTGTGGTGGAAAGTTACGGGTCGGATTCAGGTAAGTGTGCGATTGTGTGGATGTGAGTGTTAGGGTGGGTTAGGTGAGTTAGGGTTAGGGCTCGGGTTAGGTATGTGTGCGATTGTGTAGACATGAGGGTTAGGTCGGATTTAGGTGAGTTAGGGTTAGGGAGCGGGTGAGTGTGCGATAGTGACAGACCTTAGGGTTAGGGTTTGGGTTAAGGTAAGTGGATAGTTAGTGGTGTGTGCATAGTTTAGTGTAGGGTTAGGTGTCAGATTTTAGGTGTATGTGTGTGGATTTCTGTTTGTTTGGTGTGCTTGTGTTGTGTGTATGTGTTTTGGATCAGCAATTTTTTTTCCCTAGGAAGAAAATCGCTGATCTGACAGTTCGAGATTGTAAGCTTTCACTTACATAAGGTCGATCAATCAGCGTTTGCTTTTTTAAGCGTTCGCTGATCTAATATAGACCCAATGATCCCTGCTGTAGTAGCCCCTCCCTCTTCCATCCTCCTTATTTTTGTATGTGTTTTTGCAAAGGTGAGGTCCTCTAATTTTAGTTTCCTGGCATTGATCTTTATGTCAGAGCTCTAGCCTGCCTCCCTCAGTTGGCAAGTAAGCTCTGAAGGGCTTGCACCCAAATCATTCTTTTTCTTTATCTCAGCTCAAGCTGACTATATTTTAGACACACAGACACACAGAAGGTGCCTTTTGACCTTTGAAAGCTGGTCAGCTGTTATATATTCTCTGCAGGATATAACCCGTACATATAAGGCTACTGCAGCAGTGATCATTTTTGTAACTTCTGTTATGGTAAGTTTATATACACAATTGTACTTTCATAGTCTCTGGCCTATGGCAGAATACGAAACCTAGGAGAAAGAAAATTCTGTATCAGGATTGTAAAGTTGTCAATTAGCAAAGTAGATGAAGGAAATGCTATACCAAGATTAGTTAATAATCAGGAAGTTAAATATAATTGTAACCAATAACCTAGTTTTGGATCATTTGTTTCCACGTGTAAAGCTTTTACATTATATGTTCATTTTTATCAGAAGTCATCCTGTTTATACTGTATTTTTTTAATTTGCTGTTTAATCTTTTCTGTTTGATATTACAATTATAGAGTATTGTAGCTATAGATCATTAAAATAGAAAGTATAGGTTTAAACTGTTGGTTAGCTAAACAGAGAAGGCACAGTAATTTCACAGATATAGTAATATATTAATGCCACTGATAAATAGTTTGCATAATGTTTTCAATATGTAAAGCTATTGCATTGCCTGTTCATTTTCTTTTGTAAGCATCTCATTTGCGGTGTTATTATTTTTATTTTGTAGTTAAATCTCATCGGCATGGCATTGTAACTATTACAGTTAAAAGAGAAGATGTATGCTTAAACTGTTAAGTAAATAGCAAAGGCACAGTGCGTTGGAAGTTGTTCATTTTTGAATAATTCTTTGTAGCCCTTTCGCTTATTATAGCATTCCACTTGGCACTCTAGATATTGTACTGTAGTAGTTCCTATAGTTCACAAAACAGGATGCATATGCTTAAAGCACGGTAATCTGAAAGTTCTTTGTTTTAAAGTAATTCCATGTGGCAGTCTCTCATTTTGTAACATTTATTTGACATTATTACAGTTATTACAGTTAACATAAGATGAAATGATGAAATTGTTACCTAAATAGTGAAGGCATGGCAGCTTTTCAATTTTTCTGAAATCAGAACTATGCAACTCTATCTTTTTTTATATCATGTTTAATAAGCAATAAAAACAATTTTATTTATTTTAATGGGGAAATATTTAAGCAAAGAAAAGGTGTAGCCATGGGCATACCTTGTGCCTCGTCGTATGCTAACCTTGTCCTATTTTATTGGGAGAAGAAGTATGTTTTTACACATCCATGGGTGAACAAGATTGTACACTACCAAAGATTTTTAGATGACATATGTGTTTTATGGAGAGGTAGTAAGAGAGAGCTAGATGAATTTTTATTATACATCAACAACACTACATGTTTTTTAAAATTTACATTTGATATTAGTGCTTGTTCTTTGAATTATTTGGACGTTCTCCTAACAAAAAACTTGCATGTTTCAATCATCTGTTTTCAGGAAAAGTACTTTTTCGAATGCATATCTGCATTTTAGTAGTGGACACCCTTATTCACAGAAAAAAGGTATACTAAAGGGGCAATTTATCAGAGCCTCTAGAATGTGTAGCTCCGATATGTTATTCAATAAAGAAGTTGATTTATTAGTAAACCTTTTCTTAGAAAGGGGATATCCGAAACAATTAATTGAAAGAATGTTACAGGAAGTTAAAAGTAATAGGGAGAATAAATATTTTCCTTTGCTTGGCAGAGGTGGAAACAGGGTACCTTTGGCTAATCAGGCAACGGACATTAGAACAAATGGATCATTTGTATATACCTTTAGTAATGATTCTTTTAAAATAAGGAACACGGTTTTGAAATATTGGCCAATTTTAGGATTACATGAAGAAACTAGTAAAATTCTTCCAAAAGAACCATTTGTAATGGCAAAAGGTGTTAATCTTAAGGGTATTTTGGAAAGGCAACAACACAGTTTACCTACATGTAAAGATCCTAAAACAGGAACATACAAATGTAATGCCTGCAAACAATGTTCCCACATAATGAATAATGGAAGTTATTACATTCCATCAAGGAAATATAAAGTGAAGTCAGGGGGCTATTATAACTGTGCAACTAAAGGTATTGTATATTTGGGCATATGTCAGTTCTGCTCCAGTTTTTATATTGGTAAAACGGAGAGAACGTTACGTAAAAGAATATATGAGCACTTATACGACATTCAAAAGCGCAAAGAATCTAATGCCTTTTTTAAACATTCTGTTGTTTGTGAAAAGATGTCATTGAAATTCATGGTACTTGAACAAGTACCGTTAAATCCGAGAGGTGGTGATTGGGAGGCCAGCTTAGAGTATAAGGAATTGCTCTGGCAGCTGAGGCTTAATGCATCCAAGCCACCTGGGTTAAACGATACAATTAGTATTAATAGTGTACTAAAATTAAGACGAGCAAGGCTTTAATGGTACATATTTATGGTTAGTAATGCAATATTGGTTCATAGCCATTGCTCAGTAGTTTAACTTTATATTATTCTTTCTTCCTTTTTATCATATTAGTCGAATGCCAAATATCTTTATGACATTTTTAATGTTAAATACAGATGACAGAAATAATTCTTTCCTGATGTATTTCCCACTTTTGACATTAGGTATTATATATATATTTTTGTTACATATTTTTTTGTATACATATTTTTGACATTGTTATTACCAAGTACCCTGGTTTTGTTTACATTTCACATTGAGTTGGATTATGGTTGATACATAATCATTCGATAGTACACTGTCTTTTTTCCTCCAAGTAATTTTGACTACAACATTTCATCATATAATAATAAATGCAATAGATCGATCAATACTTAGTACACATATAATCATCTATTTTTATAAATTCAATTAATTTAAAACAAGTTTTATATATTTATTATACATTATTTATTCACTTATTTATTACGATGTATTGTATAACCAATAGGTATTTAATATTTATTCAGATATTTATAGTCAAATATATAAAGATATATTTTATGCACATAGTAGTGAATTTTAGTATTTACAAGTTTCTTTGTATGAAAGTAGGTACTGCAGGGTAATAGACACACTTTAATAACACAGACATGAGCATATTCTATTTTGTTTTAATGTTTCCCCATTGCGTGTTCTTATTTTATAATACAACAGCATATTAATGATGTGGTTTTCTTAGGTTTGTTCAGTAGGCAGGCGTATAGTAAATCTTTTAAATGATTTTAAATGATCTTAAATGTTTGAAATATATTTAATGATTGATTTAATTACAGTTGATTACTTTAATTGATTTCAGCAATGTGTAATTAATGTTCATTGAATGCAGTATTTAAAGTAAGGTATGCCTTAGTGGTGAATATCTTGATAAAGCCTGAAAGTACTCAGGCGAAAGCGCTTGATGGATTTCACTTTCGTTTGATTCTTTTGTGTGGAATAAAATAATTTTGGAAGTTACCGGTGGATTATTTGGTCATCCTTCTACTTTTGCTGTTTTTTGGATGTTTAATAAGCATATTATTTGGTGGTTACTCACATGACTATTCACAATAGCCTGTTAAGCAACAGTATTGTTGCTTATTTGAATATAAGTAACTAGCCACAATCACATCACAGTTTTAGGTCCACCACTGGCAGTACTCAATTGCAGATTATTACTTCATATTTGGAATGCTTTATTTGGAGAAATTTTTACAGCTAAGAGAAAGTCTGATTGAGTTATTTAGATGACTTGCTTCAGGCAAATCATATTATAAATAAGTATGTTTCATAAGGTTCTGTGACAGCTTTTGTACTGAAGCCAGTCCTTACCCATATGTACTATAAAATCCCTTTGTTAGGTGTGTTGTATAATTGCAAGCTGTATATGTCCATTGATTAGATATGATAGAATGCTGGCTGCTATAAAACTGGTATGATCTATTTTAAGAGCATTGCCAGGTATTCTGTTTTCCTTTGGATATTTCTCTGACTTGAAGGAAAGGATCATCATTATCAACCCTCCCCTTTCTTTTTCCTATTTCTACATGGGTTTAGGGCATCACATCGACTGCCGCTATCTCTTTCAAATTAATGCCACTCTACTAACTTCTTCAGCAGTTATTCCTGCCTGCCACAGGTCTTCTCTCACATAATAAATCTGTTAGGTGGGTAACCTCATTTCATCTTGCCTTCTTCCTGTCTGTCCCAAATCTTCTTCACCAGATTGTCTTCTGATTTCTTTCATATGGGATTGCTCCACCATAATCTGTTCTCTTTGGCCCTCTCTTCAATTGCAGCTACTTGGGCTTTTGCTCTGATGTCCTTATTTCTTCATCTGTCCCGCAGTGAGTATCCTATCACCTATCTTAGACAATTCACCTCCATTACTTATAACTTCCTCAGCTGGTCTGTCTTCACTGCCCAGGTTACTGTACCATGCAGTAAGTACTGCTCACACCACTGTTTTGTACACCTTACTGTAAAGCTTCTTTGGCATCCTTTTGTCACATGCTACCCAGACACTCTGTGCTTGGTGGCTGCAGTCCATCTGATTCTAGCATTGACTTCCTCATTCAGACTTCTCTTTTCCCCAGCCACCCCTACCAGATACTTGAAGCTGTTTACTTGCTTGATTATATTCCCTTCTATCTCAAGTTTCAGTTTCTTCTAATTTGTCTATTTGTTGCCACGACAACTGCCTTATCTCTACTCAGTTTCATCCTGTGTGCCTTTGTTTTTGCATTCCATTCTCCTAAAATTTTCTGAAGTTCTTGTTCAGAGTCTAGCTGCAATGCCACATCACCCACATACAGCAGCTTTGTTGATTTGTCCCCTCTGACTTGTATGCTAATTTAGTCCAACCCCAGTATGAACAGCAATGGGCTCAGAGCCGAATCCTGATGCACACCCACTCCTACTGGGAACCCTTCTGTGAGTCTAAATACCATTTGCACTTGTGTCATTGAGTCCTTTTACATAGCTTGCACTAATTCTACTTATAACTTCCTCATCTTGTCTGTCTTCACTGCCCAGGTTACTGTACCATGCAGTAAGTTTTTGGGATTTTGAACCCTCACAGGCCATCACAGGACTGCCCAAATCAGCTTTCTTAGGACCTTGTCATATACTTTCTGCAAGTCTGGGGATGTCCAGTCAGACTCTTTCCTCATTTCTAGCTTCTTCTCAACTGACTCACTGCAAAATTCATGTTGGTTGTATTGCATTCTGATTTAAATTAAAAGCGCTCACCTCTTTTTTTTACCTATTTCTGTGTTACATATTTGTTTATCAGACACCTACTCTAGCACTGTCATACTGGGTGAGAGCAGTCTGATACATTTATATTGGCAGCATTTGTGAATGCCACTGTTGTTCTTGTACACGGGCACTAGAATGCTTACTCTCCAGTCACCTGGGTTACGCCTTTCTCATCATTATGAGTACCCACTGGAACCATTTATCCCCAACTCACCTAACATTTTGATCATATCTGTTGTGACCTCATCTGAGCTTGCTACTTTCCCTGACTTCATTTTCCTTAGTGCTGTTCTTACTTTTTCTAGGGTAGGATCTTCTTTTTTGTACATCCTAGACTCTGGGGCAGTACAACTTCTTTGGGATTTTCTTCATTCAGGAACCATTGGAAGTAGTCCTTCCATCTGCCTTTTATGTCTTGTTGACTGGTGAGCAGTTGCTGCTGGCATCCCTTTTAATGGGTGCCTGATGGCAATCTTTGTTATCTTTCTGTCTTTGCCTTGCAATCTGATAGAGTTTCTTTGTGCCATCTGCAGATTCACTTTCCAGAAGCTGGTAGACTATTATGTCTTGTTCCTTGCCATTGCAGCTGCTCTCTTAGTCTGTTTGTTAGCCAATGAGTTTTCCTTCTGAGCCTGATCTGTCTTTTCTATCTCACACTTTTTCCCACATTGTTAATCTCCTTTGATGATTTCCTGGACTTCTGTATTCCACAACCAGCTTTTTTATGTACCTTATTTCCATACCTGTCTCAACCAAGAAATGCATACTGTGTGTGTGTGTGTGTGTGTGTGTGTGTGTGTGTGTGTGTGTGTGTGTGTGTGTGTGTGTGTGTGTGTGTGTGTGTGTGTGTGTGTGTGTGTGTGTGTGTGTGTGTGTGTGTGTGTGTGTGTGTGTGTGTGTGTGTGTGTGTGTGTGTGTGTGTGTGTGTGTGTGTGTGTGTGTGTGTGCGCGTGTGTGAATGTTTGTATGTGAATGTGTCTGAAAAGAAGTGCTACATCAATCAGCATGACAGTGTTACTGCGGTCCAGTAATTCAAAATTAAGAGACATAATAATTTGTGACACATATCCATATATCAAACTACATCTTTACATGTTCAGTTTCATCTATAGGCCTCTCATTTATTATTTCATTATCTTTTTATTTTATTATAAAATCTCATCTGTTTGACATTTATAATTATTGTAGTATTACAGTTATTATATTTCAAATTAAATGCATACCAATCAGTTGATTAGCTGTACAGTGAAGGTACAATCATTTCACAGTAACACTTAATATCATTGTTACTAGTAAAATAGATTGGATGATTTTGTTCCATATGTAAAACTGTAAAATTTCTTTCTCATTTTCCTCTACGTCATCTCATTTATAATGTTATTTTTTATTTGACACGGCAGTTATTACAGTAATTATAATTACTATAGTTAAAATGGCACGCATAAGCTTGAATTGCTTCATAAGTAAGTAAGGAAGTTATAGTACTTTAAGTGTTCCTTGTTTCTAAGTAATTCTGTGTGACACTTTCTTTCAGTTTTTATATACTTTACACAATTCTGAGCTGAAGAGACACCCAGTTCCAGTCCCTTGATGAAATGTGACAGTATGTTGGTTGCTGTAGAACATGTTTGATATGCCTTACAGATCTGGCTAGGCAATCTCTTTTATTTTGCCTAGCACATTTTTCTTTGGGCATTTCTTAAAATATTATGACTTGTAGCAAAGCAAACATTACCTAAGCGCATGCCTAGAGGAATCTCTTATAGAAGGCATATGCTTAAATTATTTATTCAGTAAACAGCAAAGGCACAGTATTTTGAAAGTTCTTAATTTTGGAGTAATGTGTGTGTGTGTGTGGGGGGGGGGGGCTTTGCCACATTAATTGACATGACAACTTTATTGCCATCCGTTAACATAATAGTTTTACTTTGTTATGGGTTATCGATAAACGTCTGATGTGGATTGTTGTGGAGCAGTATATTTCAAAGTTTTTGCCACTGTCCTTAACAGAACAGTAACTCATTTAGATATTCTGACTGGTTCCCCTTTTTATTTTTCTAAACCTCAGGCTCCCATTCACAATTTTGAGTGAATGGAAGTTCAAGATTCTGGTCTCGAGATTATGAATTTCAAGCTTCCATCCATTCGATCTTGTGAAGGGGAACCATTCTGACAAGACTGAATTAAAGCCGCTTTTGTTACTCAACTTATTTGCTGCACATGGACATGTGTAAGCCGATATAAAAAGGAAAACATATAAAAAGACTTTGTGTTCAGTGAAATACTCTGCAGCATTTGCATAAAGAATGTAAAGAAGGAAAACATGGATTAATTTTGTGAGAAAAGAATGCAGATCAGGTTCCACCTTGCTATCCATCACCATGACAGCTATAGGATATAGAATCCAGCATATATTAGGCAAGATTCCTTCTGTTTTGCTCTGTAACTGGTGTAAAAACTCAAGCAAAATAAAGAAAAAATGCCTTCTAGGATACTTTGCTCCTTAAATGATTATAATACATAATAAAAATCACAAGGTCACTGCACCATAGGAAAATTCATGTTTACGTACAATTCTGCCATTTAGACTTTATAGACAGTGGGGATACTTAATGTTGTATGCCATTTTATTTAGCTTTCCTTAACCAGCTAAGTGAATTGATCCTTATAGATTATTTTTTCAGCCATAGTTGACAAACTGTAAAAATTGCAAAGATTGTTTAAAACAGTCACAATATATGCCAGAATACTTGAATTAATTGCAAAATAATTTGAGACACATAGAACAGCCTTCTAGAGGTAGCAGTATAGTCAAAAGGGGTAAAAAGAAGTCATAAGGATATGGGACTGATGTAAATATATGGGAGAGAAAAAAATAAATTGATTAAGTAGCATCTGAAAATCATACAATAGACAAGAGGTGTATACTCGGTGGACCAAATAGTCCTTAAAATCCTTGTTTATCAAAGTCTATAAGTCTACACATCTATTTAGTCAGTGACCAAGATCACAAGACATGAAGATCATCTTATCTAGCTCCAAATTGTACATCTCTATCTATATCTAGTTTGCTAGCTGAGGAAATACACTGATCTATCAGGGTTTATTCTAGTGTCTGCCAAGGCTAGATGACAAACACATAAAAGTATAAAACGTTATTTACCAAATAATCAATGTATGCTTTAAAGATGATAACCTGTAGCATATCTTAAGTGCATTTATAAGCAAAAACAAAGTACATGAAATGAAAATACGGTCAGACAGGAGAACAAAGCAGTGTTAATATATATTCAGTAGGAAACTGACTCACTTAATACACATTGACATACATGTAATTTAATAAATGCATGCATTCCAAGCAAAATAATGTTGTTACTGTGTAGTATTTATATTGCCATTTATACACTAGAATATATAAAGTATCATTTATGGCATGGCAGAGGCCTCTGCTACATGGAATGGATTTCCAATCAACCAGTCCTTGAAGCAGAGCTTGACAAAATAGGACCAGCTGGACCCATCCAGACGTCTCCATGATTCACTCTAACACTGTACATTTGCATATCCTTATGTTATGCAGTTCCATGGAGATATAGGCTAACAAAAGTCCTTGAAGCAGAGCTTGACAAAATAGGTACTACAGCCAATAATTTATGTCTGGTATAACATAGTTCTTGTTACTGTGGACAAGGTACCTAACCATGCCTTGTATGGAATTACTTGCTTACACACTACATAGCAAATAATGAATCAACAAACTGCTTATGCAACTCATTATAATATTGCCAGGGATAATTAGTGGCGAGTGGCTTAAATGCTGCATTTGCAAATGCTGACCAGGCAGTTTAGGACAATGCTATATATAGGACAGTGGAAGCTCTCAGAACACAAACACAAATGCATAGCAGTACTGGACACTGCCCTCACCTTACAGATGTTCTGTTTCATAACAAACACAAATGCATAACAGTACTGGACACTGCCCTCACCTTACAGATGTTCTGTTTCATAACAAACACAAATGCATAATAGTACTGGACACTGCCCTCACCTTACAGATTTTCTGTTTCATAACAAATGCATAACAGTACTCGACACTGCCCTCACCTTACAGATGTTCTGTTTCATAACAAACACAAATGCATAACAGTACTCGACACTGCCCTCACCTTACAGATGTTCTGTTTCATGTATCTGACACTCCCAGAAGCACATTAGAGGCACTGGGACTGTGGAGGCATAGTACCAGCTGATGTGACTACTGTATGGTTTTACAATGACCAGCTGGACCCATCCAGACGTCTCCATGATTCACTCTGGCACTGTACATTTGCATATCCTTATGTTATGCAGTCCCATGGCAGTATAGGCTAACAAAAGCCACATACGATATTGCACGAATTGGATTAAAATCACTTATAAATCAGTGCCTGCCATGACTTGACTCCTTTGCTCTTGAAGTAAGCCAGTTACGAGTTCTGTACTCTGATCCATGGATGCATGGGTAGACTTAAAAAGGGCCTTGTAGTCGTTAGCCTAGTAAGCAGCTACGAACCTATGAACCTAGGATCCTTTTTCATCTATGTATCTTTTGTTTTTGTGTTTCCTTTCCGTCATGATGCAGGCTTGATGAAGCATCACATTTTCTTTCTTCTGCTATGATTTTTTCCTTCCACCTGTAATGCTTTATTACATCAAAAGATTGCTGAATATTATTATGTACTGTATGTTCTCTTCTTTTCATCATAACTAGTTATACGTGAACTTCATGTTTCAATGCTTTTTCTCATCACTAATTCTGAAAAATTAAAATTAAGTACTACATAAAAAGAAAGAAAAAATGAATTAACAAAACAGTAAAGAAAGATATATAGAACAGGTGAAAATGCATGAGTAAATATTAACATGGAAACATGGAATATTGTTGAACACAAATTATGCTGAATGAGCAGTATCAATTATACATCATTGTCACACAGATGTTTTCAAAACTCCTTTGTCATAGAAGTGAAATATTAACCTGCTGAGTGAAACTCTAAAACTGAAATATAGAGGATTCAGTAAAAGAAATGGTAACTCCTTATGTTGCCATAATACAATAAAAAAGAAACATGCAGGAACAAATTAATACTGTTACGTTAAATTGTTTGAAAGGCTGAATAGAAAAAAAGGAACTCTTAAAAAATGAAGTAAACCTTTAAATAACTAACACTTGCTTCTCTGCATTTTAATTTTTATAGACAATCATAGCAACAGGTGTGTCCTATGCATTCAACTTTCAAGACAAATATGGAGTGGATATTGTAGGAAATATAACCAAAGGGTAGGTAATTTACTATATAGTTTTAATGTTTATCTATGCAACTTAGTACCTTACTGTTTTTCGTAAGAGGGTTATAATTACAGTTGCTCAATACAGTGGATGCATTATCATAAGAGATAATTTTACTTATAAACATAGTCACTGCAAATGTGACTGCTTATATGCAACTCTGATCTCATATACAAGTCAACTGCTGAGAAACATAGTGTACTATATTATGGACAATGAAAGCTGTAAAACATGTAATCTTAGTAGAATGCTAATAATAAAGAATCTTAAAAAGTATTAACAAGATAACAACAACTAATTTGCAGAAAGATTTAGGGGGAATTTAATAAAGCATACACATTTTTTTCATGTAGGCATTGTGCCACACTGCTCACATAGATGAGAACAGATTTAGATTCATTAAGCACTGCTGAGCAGTGAGCACGAGCACACCAACACGGAAACATCTGTGGCATGCAAAGCACCTCATAAGCAGGTGAATCTCATGCAAATGAGGCAAGGAGAGTGATCCAGCAAGCAGATAGGCAGCTGTGCAGACCCCATGTCAGTGTCTATAGTGTACACAGAAAAATTCTGTGTACAGGACTGTAGACAGACAAAAGGAGCTCTAAAATGTACGTATATAGACAGAAATGGCATAGCACACAAAGATATGAGCAAAACTATCCTCTGTGTGTTCCAAAAGTTACAATAAATATGTTAAAATACATTTTTTTAATAATTCTGGCATGTTTGCACAGCACTCCACAGTGTGCGAACATGCCTTACAAAAAAAGAGTGGAAAAATCAAATATTAATATAATAAGACAGAAATGAATTACAGGACCCTGTGTGGAGTATCTACAGTGGTGCATTGGAGCTGTTGCTAACAATGAAGGGCTTGGAAGTGTGTAGTATCCAAGTTGTGAGCATGGATCCGTATGCAAATGAGGTAGAGTTACTGAATAGCATAATGGGGTAACCGTGTCTGCATATCCTCTCTGTGTAGGCAGAAAATCATGTTGGTGTCCACACAGAAGGTAGCTGACATCAGAAGAGGGTGTATCCAGTAACTTCTAAGCTGAATAGAGCTTAACTGCACCTGTTTGAGTGGTGCACTGCCATGCTGAACGTGGAAGCCTGTGGGGTGTGTGCACTGACATCTAAGCTTTTTTTACCTATGGGGCATATGCTTCCACATGTTTGAACAGTGGGCCACTATGCTAAGCTTGGATGTTTGGGGTGTGTGCAGTGACTGCTAAGCAGTGTTTACCTATGAGGCACATGTTTGTTCGGTGTGCCGCAGTGCTCAGATTATCTAAAAGGCCAATGATGTATTAATTAGTGTTGATCCTTGCTTAACTTCAACTAGGGCCATTAAATTATGTCAATGATATATTAGGCAGGTGTACTGCATCATAGGTAGCCAATCACGCCGGCAACACCTACAGTACAGCACTATAAATTATGCATACACCCTACAATCTGATTTTCTCCCATACTCTGCACCATTGGAGTACAGACTTGGAAATTTTAACTGAAAGAATGCTAGGGGGCTGCTGCAGGTCTACTGCATTTGCATGTGTTAGATGCTTTAGTCAAAGCTGCTGCTGCTGACAATAGGCCTAGGCAGAGATGGGTAACCTTTCTGGAGCTACATAAGCTAGAGATTGTAGAGCACTACAGGGTGGACAGGGACATACTACAAGAACTCACTGAGCTCTTATGCCCTCAACTCAGGTCCAGAGCTGACAGAGGGGAACCCATCCCAGTGGAAAAAAAGGTATGTGTAGCCCTTAGGATAATAGCCACAGGTACCTTCCAAAGACAAACTGAGGACATGTTGGGGGTCTCATAGGCATTAGCATCTGGGGTACTCCACCAGTTCTTGGATGCCATGTTACCACATGCCAGTGAACACATATATTTTCCCTCACCCCTGAGGTGAGGGCCAGCAATATACAAAACTTCTACCATGTAGCACACTACCCTGATGTACTGGGTGCCATAGATTGCACTCATGTATACATAAATGCACCACCCAGTGAGGAGGGTAGAATCTACGTCAACTGCAAGGGGTACCACTCCATCAAATGCCAGGTCATGTGGAATGCCCAGGGGATTATCATGAATGTGTGTGTTGGCAGCTCTGGTAGCTACCATGACTCCCATATCTGGCATGCATCACAGCTGTACCAGATGTTTGCTAGGGGGGGGACATCCAACATGGCCATTTACTGGGGGATGCTGGCTATGCACTGGAACCATGGATGATGACACCCATGAGAAATGCACGCACACCCATGGAAGAATACCATAATGAGGCACATGCACAAACTAGGAACATCACAGAGCATGTGTTTGGGTTGCTAAAGTCATGGTTCCATTGCCTTGATATATCTGGTAGAGCCCTGCGGTACTCTCCAGCCACATGTGCACATATGTTCACAGTATGTGCCATGGTAAACAATATGATTCTGTGGAAGCAGCTGCAGCAGGATCAACATAGGGAAGGGATACACAGCCCCCTACCAGTGCCTAGGTCACCACAGCCACGCTCACAGCAGGACACAGAGAAGGAGCCCCATGATGATGTCCCTGTAGGCAGACATAAGCATGCCCAGTACACCCTGGGATTGGTTAAGAGACGACATGTAGCACAGTCACTGGCAACCTAGGGCCCTAGGGACTGACACCTTACCCCTACTCACATACATATAGTAAAATAGCTGATACCAGGCAACCCCTACAACCTGTACCTATCCATGTATTTGCTGTGTACTGCTTGCATCACACAGAGTCAGCCCTGAACTGCAGTTCTGTCAACTGCTGCATTCTCAAGTTAAGTCTCTAACCTATGCAGTAATTGTAAGGATTATTATAAGGTATTGTATGTATGGATCGGCTGCTGTTATGCAAGAAAATATAGTGAGCTATTTGGTCAGAGCTAACATCTGCATGGGAAAACTGATACCCAGTACAATAGTATGTGTTCCTTAATTTTCACTAGGCCTCATGGTTGGAATATTCACAACATCAGGCAAGGGAGATGTTAAACAGTGGGCACACATGATATTTGGAGTACTGTCTACCTAAGCTGATCATGTGCTGTTGTTTCCCCACCCCAAACACAGCAGTGTACCCATATAACCTTAACAGAAAATCAGCTATGGTATAGCAGTAGACCAGGCAATCTCAGGGCTGTAACACAGCACTCACACATTGTATGTCTTTCTTCACGCAGGATAACACTGTACATATGTATGTTGTTGATTGTGTAATGAGTAACCCCTCTCTGTCTAGTGACTTTTGTGGCTCAGTGAACTAGGGAAGCTAGCATGGGCGATGGTATTGATGGCTCTAATCTGGAATTACTCACATCTTTTGCATGTGAGGTAGTATTACGTTGGTGTTTTTACAGAATGTCATACCTCCCAACCTCTTAGTGCACGAAATCTGGACAAAGCCAGAAAGACTTGGGGGAAAAAGGCCCTAACATAGGGACAGAGTTTAAATATTGGTCACATAAACCTAGACAGGTGCTGGAATTAAAGGTGTTACAGTAGTACATATTTTCTGATGGATATAAAGTCTGACACACAGTTGTTTGTCTGTAGTTAGTAGAATGTACTGATGTCAACATTCAGTAAAGCACCCAAAGACCACAAATATGTGAGGAACACACCAGACATATGTGGCAAAGCTCTGGACATTCTGTGAAAATCAGGACAGTTGAGAGGTATGCAGATGGTCAGTCTATTGGCAGTGTAACATTACCATCCTCAGCCACATATTTAGTACAGCAGACAGCTGGGGAATGCTGTGGACATCTGGAGTGAAGTGTAGTACTGCAGAAACAGGGGCAGATGTTAATGTCTGTAACATACAAAATCCCGGACTGGAATACAGGTAAGTGTGGCCTGGAGTCACAGTATAAGTGCTGACAGTCCCACTGGGCATGCCTATACACTTAGTAAAAATGAGCACAATTCTGTTGGCCCTTCATTGAAATGACCTGTTATGTATAATTGTCTATACATACAGACATAGACATATACATAGCCATTGGTCAGGTGTCTCACATGCATAGTATACCTATCGCTATGTAATTTCAAATAGATGTATACTGATATACAGGATCATAGGAGGTTACTAGGCTATTGGCCCTGAGGCCCTTAAAAGCCCAGTCAAGAATTTAGCCCATGTTCCAACAAATCAGCACCATATGGCACTGTCCAACAGTGACACAGGTGGAATCCCAGGATGTATTTTCTGTTCCCCATCCAGTTATCCAGGTTGTGCTTAAAAAGGGGTTAATGAGGTACTCTGCTTGACACGGAGAGGGAGTCTATTCCACAAAAGTGGGAGTCTCTGGGACA
Source organism: Protopterus annectens (assembly GCF_019279795.1). Taxonomy (NCBI): domain Eukaryota; kingdom Metazoa; phylum Chordata; order Ceratodontiformes; family Protopteridae; genus Protopterus; species Protopterus annectens. The sequence continues at coordinate 1,195,693,469 of NC_056745.1, forward strand.
GAAATCTGTCCTGCCAACAAGTCCTATTGATGTTGCAAACCAGGTTGAGGTCGTGCATGTGGGTTACTCGAGTGGTGCTTGACTTGCGGATATGCAGCAATCCCATCAAAGCCAGGTCTGAGGTTGCATTGTATGCAAGACAGAAGTCCCCTCTGAGGAGTCTGTAGGAGACTGAGTAAAGGGACAGGGCCTTTAGCCTATCTGTGTAGGGTAGATGTTTGAGGCCCTGGATTCTCCTGGTGAGGAACCTCTGTGGTCTCTCCAGATGCTGCATGTGCTTTGTGAGGTATATGCCAAAAGGGGCATTGTACTCAATAATGGGTCTTGTAAGGGAAGAATACAGGGATGTTAAAGTTACCTTGTCCTTGGATGAGATATCTTTACTAATGAGGTGGACCATGTAGAAAGCTTTATGTACAACGGAGGTAATACGGTGGTCAAAAGTCAGTTGCTGTCAATCTGGATGCCCAAGTCCTTCACAACTGATTGCATGCTTAGGCCCTTGTTGTTAATGTGTTAATTTATGGGGACATCACTCTCCCCAAAAGGGATGATGATGCATTTTTTGACATTCAGTTTGAGGCCATGTTTCTGGCACCAGTCATTTCTTTGGGTAAGACCCTCTTGGAGGATGTCAACATCACTAGGGGAATTGATAACAGCACCCAGCTTGCAGTCATCTGCAAACTTGGTCAGCCATAGCCCACTGGTTTTGGCCTGCACCTCAGAAAAGTATATCCAGACAGCAGAGGCCCCAAGGCTGTTCCCTGGGGTACACTGCTCATTATGGGTCTACTGCTTGAGGTGGCTTTCCCTATTTTGGCTAGATGGGTTCTATCAGTGAGTCAGTTTGCTACCCATCTGGTAACATACAGATTGATGCCTAGTTGAGAGAGTTTGTCTATTATACCTGAGTGGGGAATAGTAACGAAGGCTTTGGCCAGGTCAAGGTAGGTGGTGTGCACTGTCTTCCCCTTGTCCATGGCTTTGGTGACTATCTCAAAGAAGTTGACCAAATTTAACAGGCATGACCTCCCCTTGATGAAACCAAACTGTGTGGCATCTAGTGTTTGGAGGTTGCCAATGTCCTTGTTAATGAGTTCCATGATAATCCACTCTATGGTCTTGCAAATCAGGCTAGTTAGGCTGATGGGTCTATAGTTTCCTGGATCGGTGGACGATCCACCTTTGTGCAAAGGGATGACAGAGGCTGTCTTCCACTTGGCTGGGATGAAGCTGGTGCTCAGGTTTTGGTTGAATAGGGTGCCTAATGATGCTGCAAGTTCCTGCCTGAGTTCATATAAGATGTAGCCTGGGATGTTATCGGGTCTCATGGAGGCTGTATTTTTTTGCCTTTGAGAGGGCAGTGATGACTTGCTCCCTAGAGATAAAGGGAGGGGGACAGGTACTAGGGATGTTGTGATTTAGTGATTGGGGACAGAGGGGTGAAGTTTTCACTGAACCTGTCTGCCAGCAGGTTGGCAACATCTGCAGTATTTGTGTACGTGGTTTCCTTGATCAACAGTTCTGAGCAGATCTGGGTGCTTCCTTTGAGATTGCAGACATATGCGAAGAAGGTCTTATGATTGTCTTTACTAGATGTGGCCAGTCTGGACTCAAAGTTTGCTTTAGAGGATTTCACTAGTGCTCTTATTTCTTTGTTAAGGCTAAGGAGAGATTGCTTTTAATTAGGCACCTGCTCCTTCTTAGCCCTGGACAGCATTTTTTCCTTTTACTATAGAGTTTATTTATTGAAGATGTCCACCAGACAGGCTTACTCTTCCTTTAGGAGGAGGATTTTGTCCTGTCAGGTATTTTTGATTCCATGCAGCTATATAAATGCTCATATAGTACTTTGGTGTAGATTTGGACATATGTGCCAGTTTCTATGGAGGTGAAGGGGGCTGTCAAGCTGTTTATACCTTTCCTCAGGAGGTTCTAATCAACTTTGGAGAGTTTGTTTGTTTGACCTTAGCTGTGGTGGTGGGGGGGGGGGGTCAGGGGAGATGGTGACTTCAAAAGTGACCACTTTGTGGTCGGATTTTACCAGGGATGATGGCACTGTAGCGATGCTGCAGTGGTTACTCATGTCAGTTAATACCAAGTCCAAGATATTTTCACCTCTTGTAGGGGTTTCGACATACTGGTCCAAGGCATTTGCATTAGTGAACTCAAGGAATCTCTGGGCATTTGGGTTTTGGCATGAGTATTTCTTCCAGTCTATGGTTGGATAGTTAAACTCACCCAGGATCGGGGTAAAGGGTTGAATAGAGATAGATTCAAAGAGGTCCAGATAGGTGGAGTGAGCATCTTGAGTCAAAGTTGGAGGCCTATAGCTAGCTATGATTTGAATAGGGGTCTTGTCAATTGTTAATTGCATCTCAAGTGTTTCCTGTGCATCATACTGTTTGACCAGCCTGGAGGTGATTATGTTTTTTATTTATATATATATATATATATATATATATATATATATATATATATATATATGTTGGAACTTCATCTCCTTTTGTTTTGCTGCCCATGGTTTGGGGTCTGAATGTATGATAGCATGAGTAACCTGGTATGGCTGGGGTGTTCTTTGCAGCTTTGAACTACGTTTCTGTGACTGCGCAAATGTCAGCATCTTCCATGGTTAAGAATGCTTTCAGTGAATGCAGTTTCATGTTTAGACTTCTAGTATTTAGCAGCATGAACTTTAATTTACGTTTTGATGAAATTTTCAAGTTGGTAGTTTTGACCTCATGGCACTGCCTAAAAAAGGCAGTATGGGTAGGCAAGAGCATTTGCCAGGAGCCTGAAGCCCAAGGGAGACAGATGCAGGCTATCTTTGGCAAAGCATTGTGGTTTGTCAATCATGTCATCCCAGGCTCCCAGGTATTGGATCCCCTTGGAATGACACCAGAAACTAAGCCAATTGTTAAAGTCAGCAATTTTCTGTTTATATTGAGGCATCATTCCGGGTAATGGTAGAATGCTGCTTAAGGCTAGGAATGTACCTTCCTGGGACACATATTCAGCGAGCTCGATCATGTCTTTCTTCATATAGTTCAGGGAGGTACATCTCAAGTCATTCACACCAGCATGGACTATGGCAGAGTCATAACAGCACCTGCTAAGAGACTTGAGTGCATGGGTGATATGATGGATTCTGACACCCAACAAACAACTAACAGTGATTTTCTCCTTATCCAGCTTGGTGAGATGTACATCTGTGTGTCTCGCAATGGAGTCTCCTGTAACTAACATGTTGGGTTTATGTTTAGGGCTTTGTGGCTGTGAGACACAGGTGTGAAGACTATGTGTGGTGTGTGGTGTGGTGGGCAGTAGAGTTTGCGTGTCTTTTTGCCTCTGAAGTCTTTTTTGTTGGGTATGTTTTTGTTGAGGACCTCCGCATATGTGGGGATGTGTTGTGTAGGTGTGGGTGGTGCTTGAGGTGTGGTGTTTGTGTTAACAACCTTCTCAGTGCCAGATATACTGGCTTTTGGGGGAGAGAACAATGACACTAGGTGCTTGATGTAATGCCTCACAAATTGTGTTCCTAGGTGTTAGCAGTAGAGGGTTGTCCATGTACATGAGACAGTTGCTACATTGCCTCAGGATGCCCATATCAACCAGACTGACAGGAGAAAACATAGGAAATTGTCCATCCATATTTGTCAGAAACTGAGGGAGAGAGGCCAGAGAGAGCTAAGAGTCAAGGGTGGAAGGTCTAAGAGTTGTACTACTAGGTGATCACACAAGTACTACTAAGGGAACATTTTTAGCTGGAATACCTCAGAAAGGGTTAAAAACATGCAGCTGAAGCTCTAGATGCAGCAAACTTGTATCAAGACTATGCTACTCAATTTAAGGTTAAGAGCAGAGTAAAAAAACTTACAAAGAAGCACAGATTAACCACTTACAGACAAAATAACAGAACTCACAGTATGAAAAAATACAGTTAAACAGTAACGAAATGCAGTAAAATGAAGTTAAACAATAATGAATTGCAGTAAATAGTAATGGAATACAGTCAGTCAGTAAATTGCTTTAAAACAGTGCAAATGTGATAAATTAGCTCATAATCACAACAATAAAAAGATAAAACAACCAGCATAGTGTACGTTTTTTATTTTTTATATTTTTTCCCCTAACAGATTTGTTTGTTTTTCAATTGAATTGTACAGGTTATAGGTCACATTAAAGGTGGGAAAAGTTTTGAAATGATTTATTGTGGTCTCATTTTTTATATCACAAAAACCTGGCATTTTAACAGGGGTGTGTACACTTTTTATATCCACTGTGTAAATATATATATATATATATATATATATATATACATATATATATAAAATAAAATGATACATAGACTCCCGCCATATATCTGCATAACACATGTACATATCATACACACACAGCTACATGTATATATACATCCCTGTTATATATAGAAATATGTGTGTAGAAGTCTGCATTGTCGAACATACCCTAGTAATGGTGAGTAAAATGCACTATCACACAGTCATAATGTTACTCAAAGGATCTAAACTAAGGGTGCAACAGTACATAATCCACTTACCTACATAATCTTATGCCTGCTGAATGTTACCACATAGACAGATGTAGGTGAGCAGGTGGTGTAATGTATGATGGTGTCACTGCACATATGGACAGGACACATTGTCCCTGCTCACACTATCATCTACCTAACTGCAAGCTGCCACATATGGCCATACTGGTAACTGTACATACACAGCTAGGATAACAATGGTTACCTCACTGCTAGGATACTAGATGCAGATAACAGTATAAAGCAATATCACTCTGCAGGCCACAGATGCTGTTCAACACAAGCCTAGTTTGTGTACTGCACAGTTACTATGCCTGCGATCACATATACAACAGACAACAGACTTAACCTGTGGTGCATGCTATAAGTACTGTGCTCTATAGTGTATAAGCCTAGATAGGTATGAGTTCTAATCTCACTCTACCCAACTGGGTGTGGGGGTGTGTGTGTGTGTATCCGCATGGCATACATATGATAACCTTTGTAAATTAGACATAGTTAATGTTTTGCATCATTTTATTTGCAGCAGGTGATGTGCCCCCCCCCCCAAATGACAGACAACAATGAGGCTTGCTGTTATCAACAAGCATTATATGTTGTAAACTGGTAGTACTAGCAGACATGAGTTGTGTTGCATGCATCTGGTATTGTAATCTGTAGTGTGTACCAGTACATAGGTAAGTGTTGTAACCTACATACAGCCAACTTGCAGTATGTGTGTCCTTTGGCGTGTCCTGTATGCAGTGAGTGGAAGCAGTGCCAGCCTGAATGTGGCCATGTTGGTGTATGAGGCTGTTACAGCAGTACACATCATGTTATGGAGCCATGGGATATGTGAACATAACTAGCATAATGGCCATACAACCCTCACTATCACAGACATCTGTATACCTCTCAGTACAGGACCAGCACATATTGCCCCAGTCCAATAGGGACTCAGGCAGATGATGTATGTTGAGATGATGGCTCCCCAGCCAATCAAACAGATAGCATGTGCTGAGGTGCACTGAAGTGCTGTGTGTAACATTGCACAGGGTCTGTTTCAAGGGTGTGTTTATGTCTGCTAGACAAATGTTTCCCACAAGCATGTAGTACTAACATCACATAGTAGATTAATGTCCTTACAGTGAGTCATCCATCTACAATGCTCCTTACAGATAGGCAGCATATACACTCCAGCAAGGTCACACCTTGCCCTGTAGCAGACCTTATCACAAATTATGAATACATGAGTATGCTGACCGCTGTCATTGTCCTTGGTAGACTGTCATACAAATGTGAACCTATGGAGCCATGCACATATGCTGCTGTACCTTGCCGAAGTCATATTTCTGATGTGCTGTCATGCCATGCCATGCCGCTTCACTGCTGTCATGTGTCCATAGGTTATCATCTCGGACTCCTGGAACAGAAAGATGCACAGGTCTGTGACATACCTGCCATTGTGCAACAATACCACCAGTACAACATCATACAACATAAGGGCCACAAAAGTATGTTGCATACTTATGACACATACCAGCATACAGTGTATGTTGGTGACTACTACAAGTGGCATGGCCAAACAATACTGCATTACACAAGTACCTGTAAGTAATATAGTCACCCTGTACATCGGTCACATAGCTTCATTCCCCTGCATCAATGGGAAGGATGACAGGGATGTGGCACAGGTATCATCACTTGCACAGGGTGATGTGTGTGGGTGCTGGAGGTCTAGGCTGACCCACATAGTTGACAGCATGTGTGTGAGTTGGGAGGGGAGTGGGTTAGATGGACCATGAAGAAGTGCCATGTGTCTCTATAGGTGACTTGCATGTGACAGTGGTTTGTGAGTGCATGCGTGTACACAGTCAAGCTCATTGCTAGCCCTACACATGTGTATGTTGGAGAGCTCTGGACCGCATATGGTAGAGTTGACAGTTCACCATCTCCAGCTCTGAACATGGGAACTGGCTCTGCCAGAAGTTGCGCTGGCATCACCATGGTGCGGTGCTAGTACCTGAAGGTGACCGCTGTCTGCTGGGACCGTGTCCCCCACAGGACCACCCAGGATTACATGCTCATGACCTGCCACATCATGGTGTGGACAGCAGACTCCCCTTTGTAGCACTGGATGTACTGTTAGCAGATGGTGTTGACCTACGTCCATAGGTCTGTCACCAAATTCCAATCACATGTTCCAGCACAGACAATGTGCTGTCCAAGACAGACGCTGTCTCAGCCCACTGTCTGTTTACTGCATCAGTGAACTGATCCAGGTTGTCCCCAATGAGGTGGAGGGAGTCACAGATGTCAGACTGCACTGCATCCATAACCCTAAGCATACATCTGGTGTTCTGTTGCGAGCATGCCTGTGCCTCCATGACAGCCAGAAACATGTGCTGAGTGACTCGTGATGTGACACCTGCAACAGGTGGTGAATGGACAGCAGTCCTCCTATGAGCAACCCTGTCAATTTGCCTGTGTAGGACCTCGCCAGCTGTCTGGCTATAGCCAGTGTCTACACTCACTGAAGCCATAGTTGCCACACTGGCCTGTTCAATGTCTCCACCCTCTGACTATCCCATGTTTGGGACCTGTGGGGACTGGGTATGTGTGGGCATGCTGACTGTGCGCAGTGACAATGCAGGAAGAAGAGGGATGTCAACCTCTGGGATAGAGTCAGCCCACGACAACCCCACCCGTGCCTCACTGTGGCCATCATCATCATCAGAGTCCAAAGAGTCACTGACATCAGGTTGTGTGGGTGAGAGATCCCAACCCCCCCCCCCACTGTCACCTGTGGAAACCAAGATAAAAGCAGTACATTACTACCTGCACTATTATGTATGAAAAATCCACAAAGAGTCATAACAATGAGGATCCACAACTGCATTACCAGCATTACCACTCTCACATCTTCTCATCTCTGCTTTCATGCACAATAGACTTCCTCACAACAAAATACACATTTGACTCAAGGCCTTTATAACAAGCATGTCAGGTAAATCACATGACAATTGGCCAGTACAATGTACCTTTTAGGTATGCAATATGACACTATACTTGATAAACCAACACATAAAGCCCAGTACACCTATCTTAACAAATGTATACAAATACAAGTTTCAGTGCCTAAGGTATGTACCATCAACCTTTCGGTATGTACAAGGCATGGCGGATTAACTGCCTCATGTAACTATAACTGCAAAAGTGTTTCTGCTTATTCAACTACACTCCTGTGATTACCCACTCTAGGAAACGTAGGTAACTGTCCCAGACTGGAACATACAAACATTCTACTCTGGTTACACACAACATTATCTGTACATAGGGAATTTTCCTGGCCCTTACCCTTAATAGCCTATATATGTCCCATAACAAAACAGTATCAAGCTAACCAGAATGTAGGACCAGGGGCTTGGACAACTCCTGATGGACCTGTAAAAAGGTGAGTGAGGTAATTTCAGTACCACCACATGTTGCAGCACAACAAGGTAATACCTGCATATATCTCACATGTACAGTAGCTACTGTGTTACTTCATGTATTGCTGACATTCTGAGTATGAGTGTACAACTGAGCTAACCCCCACCACAGCATATAGACCTGACCCCCACATAGTGGTATGTACAGCCTAACAAAATGACTGCTACAGTATTACAGTGGTGATCACAGTAAGCTTCCCTGCACGCTCCTCTGCTGTAGACACTGTAACACCCACCACTATGATGTATGGTGTGATGGATGCCTGGAAGCTGCTGTGTGTCCCTAGGTTCACCTGGAATTCCTCAGTGGTGGTGAGTGGTTTTTCTGTTGCAGGCCTTCCATCGGTGATGGCACAATCCCTGGCTAGGAAAACAAAGTCAGCACTCCCGGAACCACACACTTCAGCAACTCAAGTAAATCCTTGTAGTAAATGGCCGCAAAACACTTTGGGAGCAGTAAAAACACTTTTTATTAAACCAAAATAACAAAGAGATAAGCACTTTCATCAAGAACCTTCTCAACTTCATCAGATAAGAGCAAGTCATGAAAAACTCTTAAGTACATTCTGCAAGAACATTAAGTAATAAACAAATCCCATCACACTGACTAAAAAGGGTCTCCCTGAACTCATAAATATTCATGAAATGCAATCATAAAAGTATTCTTAAAAAGACACTCTTTAAAACCAGCATTTAAATGTCAACAAGTGCAAAAATGCTGAAAATAAATGTAAATACAAATACACATATAATGTATAAAATAGTGTTTATATAAAAATGAATATATATATATATATATATATATATATATATGTGTATATATATATATATATATATATATATATATATATATATATATATATATATATATATATATATAAGAAATGTATATAGATATTTTTTATATTTTATATATATTTTACCTTTCCATTGCTTTTAGTTTTAACAGGCAAGCAATGGAGAGTGAATCATTTAATCTTGGCCATTGCTCCGCATTTAGGCGGACCTGCCAAATTAATTCTTTCTTTTCCGAAAGCAGCCCCCATGGGCCACCTCTTTTATCCAAGTCAACAGTGTCCACAATGAAAAATTTGAAAGAGTGGTCTGATTTTTCTGTGCAGTGTTTACTCACAGCATTTGTGGATTTCCCAAGTCTGATATCCCTTAAATGCTCATAAATTCTGTTTTTAAATTTCCTCTCAGTCTTTCTGACATAGAAACATTCACATGAGTTACACACTGCACAATAGACAACTCTTTCAGTATGATAGTACACCTTCTTATTCACCTGTATTTTAAAACCATTCACCAAGAATCCATTGCCTTCCATCACAAAACTACACTGAGAACAGGAACCACATTTTTTCATAGACCCTGCATGTACAACGTTTCTGTTAGACTCTAAAATGCATTTCAGGTTCATCTTTCTCTTAAAAAGAATATTTGGTTTAGTTCCAACACATTCTCTGATATCCCTATCATTAAGCAATATAGCCCAATTTTTGAATAAAACATCCAACACATTCTTACTGTTACTGTGAAAAGTAATAATAAAAGCACATTTAAAATTTGAATTCTGTTCAACATTGGATTGGGTCAAGTCAGTTCCTACTCCATTAACCAAACAGTCATCAATAGAGGGCATGCCCTGGGCAGGTATCACCATGTGGTGACCTAACAAGGGTTTAAAAAAACCTCTTACTCTTTTGTTGACCACATCAATCATGACTTCATTAAGAAGCCATAACGGGTAACCCCTCTTGCAAAACATAGCTTCATATGGTCACACTCATCTAAGAAGTCATCAGACAAACTAACCATCCGGGCTGCCCTTACAAACTTGCCCTTTACTACCCCTCTTTTTTGTTTAAATGAGTGTGCACTATCAAAATGCAGAAAGTTGTTTGAATAGGTTGCTTTCCTATGAATTTTTGCTTCAAAGGCTTTCAACTGACAATCTTTCTTCAATAAGATGTCCAAATACGCTATTTGTTCACTGTTAACCTCATGCATGAACTTTAAAAAACTGGTTGTGCCATTGATATATTCTAAAAATAAGGGGCTCTCTTCTCTTGGACCATTCCAACAAATAAAGACATTGTCCAAGAACTATGTATACAATGTACAGAACTTAAACCATGCGGTATTCATTAAAAATCTCCTTTCACATCCAACATAATTATGTTGGCATACAAACCACTGTACATTGCCACACCTTCAATTTGTAAAAACAGTTCATTATTGAATAGAATGAAATTATTTGTGAGTACTAGTTCTAATAAAGTTTCATAGGTATTAACCAGTGGCTGGGGGAGACCCTTACTCACCAAAAATTCACAAAACCATTCCATGCCTATGGTATGCGGTATTACCGTATATAAATCTCTGATATTGATTGTGATGAAACTGATTGTTTCATCAAATTCTAACACATTAATCCTTTTCAAAAAGTCCCATGAGTCCTTACATAGTAAAGGTTCATGTTGCACAAAGTCCTTCAATCTGATGTCCAAGAATTTGGCTGTAGGGTGGGTAATGGAGCCCCTTTCATCAACTATGAGCCACATAGGTGATTGGTCTAAGTCTTTATGTATCTTGGGTAACCCAAAAATGACAGGGATCCTAGGCTGTGCTATGCTTAAAAATTAAATTCATCCAGAGAGACTTCAATGAATAAATCCTGTAAAACACTTCTCACTTTCTTATATGCACCATGCAGTTCATTAAACAAAGATTGCATGTAAGCTTTACCTGCTAGCCAGATATCCCATTTTATTGTTGTAGTCCACCATGTTCATCTTGACAATCCCACCCTCCTTGCCCGGTTTCATTATCAGGAGGTCCTTATTATCAGATAGTTATTTTCACTTATTCATTTCATCCTGTTTCAAATTCCATTTTTGTTTTTTTTGCCATTTTAACATTTCTCATATTTAATTCACAATTTTTTTCAAAAAGCTGTAGTGAGGTATGAATGGGGGTTAAAGTACTGGACAACCTAATGGGATCCATGATTGACCTACAATCCTTAAATAAAACATTCAGATTCAATTTTCTAGTATACAACTTCAAATCCAATAATGCTGTTTCAATACTGGTACTTACTTTCATCAGGAACAAAAGTAAATCCTTTAGCAAAAATATCGGTTCCCTATTATGCGATCGAACGCATAATAGTCGAACCGAAAACATCGCAATCACTAAAATGCGAATGGCCACGTATGCAAATTTTTTCCTAGGGAAAAAATTCAGTTGGCCATTCTCATGGTTTGCCCCATTCCCCAACGTTGAGCAATCTCGAAGTTGGTATATTTAGTTAGGGGGCGCAGGGTTGATTAGAATTGAGAAGTGTGTTTCATTTGTTTACGGCCTCGCAATTTTTTTCCCTAGGAAAATTCACGGACATGGCCATTTGCGGTCATGTGTTTTTGATGCTTTTGGGTCGATTATTACACGTTCAAAGAACAGTGTCTTTGATCGCGTAATATAGACCCAAAATATCACAGTCTGTACTGTCAATAGGTACACTAAAATAATTGAAAACTTTGAAGTCACCATCATGATTTAAAGAAATGGACAAACCAGTGGGAGCCGTATCAACATCAGCAGACACAGCTAGTACCTCATATAGGCACCACTCCTGTTGCCCCTCTGGTTGAAAGCATACCCCCCCAGCCCCTGTTGGTATAATGGGGGCCCTGTGGGTTGTTCTCTCTGTAATTCTGCTCCATCAATTGTTCCGTCTGTCTCAGTGGCAGAAATTCTTCTTCCCCTAAAAAAGTCACAGTGGGGACCATATCCTCTCTAGGTTGTGCATGGTCACCCCAGCCTTGGGATATTATATACATTTTTTATATATACTTTCATTTTTATGTAAACACCATTTTATAGATTTTATACATTATGTGTGTATTTGTATTTACATTTATTTTCAGCATTTTTGCACTTGTTAATGACATTTAAATGCTGGTTTTAAAGAGTGCCTTTTTAAGAATACTTTTATGATTGCATTTCATGAATATTTATGAGTTCAGGGAGCTCCTTTTTAGTCATTCTGATGGGATTTGTTTATTACTTAATTAATGCTTTTGCAGAATGTACTTGAGTGTTTTTCTGGACTTGCTCTTATCTGATGAATTTGAGAAGGTTCTTGACGAAACCTCTTATCTCTTTTTGTTATTTTGGTTTAATGAAAAGTGTTTTTATCGCTCCCAAAATGTTTTGCGGCCATTTACTACAAGGATTTACTTGAGTTGCTGAAGTGTGTGGTTCCAGGAGTGCTGACTTTGCTTACCTACAATCCCTGGCTACATCAGCTGCCCTTTGTCGTGCAGCATTCACCATGTCTGTAGAGAGGTATCGAACTTGCTCACATGTCCTGTCTTGGTGGACAGTGTCATTCACATCCTGGACAAGGTCTGCCCACGGTGCAGCCCGCTGTTCCCTGTTATGCCTCCCCCTGGATAGGAGGATGTGATGATGCTGCAGTAGTCCTTGAAGTATTAGTTCATTCTCCACATCTAAGAAGGGGGCATGCCGTCTGTGATACATTAGTCCTGAAACACACCAAAAGGGAAATACATTACAGAATCAAATACATGGATGTCCACTATGTACAGATATAGCAAGAACAAAATGGCAGACACTATCCACTGCTTGCTCACACATGTCATACCCCACAGTGTGAGAACATACTACATGTGTGGATGCAACCAAGATGATATCATTACTGAGGTAGTTTCCTGTGTACCATGAAAGATTTTGCTGTATGATCATACACCCAATCAGGGGCGGCCCGTGCTATTGGACTGCTGGACTGCAGCCCCCTCAACTGAAACTAAAAGAAATAAAAATAAAAACAAATAAATAAAAAAGAAAAAAAAAGTTTAAAAATTCATGCATGTGCAGTAGTCCAGACTGCTGCTGAGAGTCTCTGCGCATGCTCCAGGCAGTCCCGATAGGGAAACATGAGGAACTGAGCTCCCAGAAGTCTATGCAGTTTTAAACTGCATAGACTCACTGGGAAAACGCATCAGGGTCAGACTGCAACACCAGCAGTCTGGAATTGCTGCAGTCTCTTGTCAGGAAGATCTGGGTCTGGAGTTGCAGGCAGGGTTTGGATCTCGCAGGTCTTTGGATGTACTTGCATTGGATTTATGGAGAAAGGACATTGAATGTATGGTGATTTACTTGCAGGTAAGTGTGTTGTATTTATGTATGGTGAGTTTACTTGCAAGTGTGTGTGTGTGTGTGTGTGTGTGTGTAAATGCCCCAGGTGCAATATACTGGTGGTTAGACACATGGTGATGTGGTAGGGAATACCTCAGGCTTGAACCCTGTACCCTGTATGCAGGTGTTAAAGACTTGAGTTCCCTACCCACCACCATTTGTAAATAAATTGCAGATTTTTGCCTCATATTTGATCTGATCTGTTCCTCATAATATCTGTGGTTTGTAAATGTTGCAATGCTTGATATTTGATGGTGCCATAGTAGCATTGTTGCCTCACAGCTGCAGGTTCTCAGGTTTGATTCTTGGCTGGGGTTCCTTCTTTGTGGGGTCTGTATCTTCTCCCTGTGTTTGTGTGGGTTTGCTTTTATTTGATGGTGCAGTGGTAGCATTGTTGCCTCACAGCTGCAGGTTCTCAGGTTTGATTCTTGGCTGGGGTTCCTTCTTTGTGGGGTCTGTATCTTCTCCCTGTGTTTGTGTGGGTTTGCTTTTGTGCCCTCCCATGTTACAAAGACATGTCTGCATTATTTCTTCCTGAGCCTCTGCTGAAAATTGTTTTTTTGTTTCAAGTCAGACTGTCCTGATTAACAAATGTTAAATAAAATTGACAGGTATTTGAATTTCAGACTTCAGGTTTCTGAATGTTTAATTCCTTACATATTTCATGGTGTAGTGGCAGTATTGTTGCCTCACAGCTATAGGATTTGTGGTTTGATTCTTGGCTGGGGTGCCTGCTGTGTGGAGTCCGCATCTTATCTCTATGTTTGTGTGGATTTGCTTGGTGTCCTGCCATTTTACAAAGACATGTGTCTACAGTATTTCTCCCCGGGCCTCTGCTGAAAATTGTTTTTGTTCTATCAGAAGTAAAATTGGCAGGCATTTGAATTTCAGACTTCAGGTTTCTGAATGTTTAATTCCTTACATATTTGATGGTGCAGTGGCAGTATTGTTGCCTCACAGCTATAGGATTTGTGGTTTGATTCTTGGCTGGGGTGCCTTCTGTGTGGAGTCTGCATCTTATCTCTGTGTTTGTGTGGATTTGCTCTGGTGTCCTGCCATTTTACAAAGACATGTGTCTACAGTATTTCTCCCTGAGCCTCTGCTGAAAACTGTTTTTGTTCCATCAGAAGTAAAATTGACAGGCATTTGAATGTCAGACTTCATAGTCTTTGGAAAATACATAGTAAAACAACTTTTTATTCTAGCAATAAATATATAGTAACACAACCTTTTATTATAGCAATTTTTTAAGTTTATAAGATGACTATTTGAAATTTGTCCTTATTTTTGGGACTGTAATACCCTGTTAGTGGCTTTGTCCAGGTTTTTTGTGCTAAAGTTGACAGCTATGGCAAGAACTGAATCCACTGAATATGTTTGAGGGCTGTATTCCCTCATTACTGGGTTTGTCCAGGTGTTTTGTGCTAAGAGGTTGACAGCTATGTTGAGAACTGAATTCATTAAATGATAGCCATTTAAGTTTCAGTCTTCCTCTCTTTCACAAAGCAGCTGATTTGGCGTAGTGGTATGTTGCTCTTGACTGTTTTGCACAGGGACCTTGGCTGTAAAATGTACGGTGGTAACACAGCATTTTCCTTTCACAAAGCAGGTGATTTGGCATAGTGGTATGTTGATCTGACTCTTTTTTGCACAGGGACCTTGGCAGTAAAATGTATGGTGGTAACACAGCATTTTATTCTAGCAGCTTTCCAAGATTATACAAGCAATGTTTAATGTGTCCCTGTTTTTTGCCCTTTTGACCCACCCCAATAAATTTGGCTTTTTTCAGACTTCTTGTGCTGCAAAGTTGAGATGCAGTTGAGTATTGAGTAAATTTTACAAGGAGCCGAGAGCTGCAGGGGAAGAGAAGTTTAGTGCTGATTATGCTAAGTCAGCTCACATTTCTAATAGCACAACAGGTTATGTACTTGCTTTTGATGCAGAAGGTTGTTGGTTCTACTCCCATAAGGGGTAAATGCTGCCATACTGAAAGTTAAGATACTAACTATGAGCCTGTTATCAGTTTGCCATCCATTTCCTATTGCAATATTACTAGCTTATTTTTAATGTAATTTAGGCAATTTATTCCTCAGGGGCATCAGACACTTTATTTTTCGATGAAACCATGAAATATAAAGGTGATTGCTAGCAGCAACCTCTTCATTACAGATTTATTTAACGTGGAGTTATTTAGATGACTTTTTTACTACTTCAGAGATTGTGCATATTTACTGATAATGGTGGACTGTAGAATTGTGCATATTTACTGATAATAGTGGACTGTAGAAGTTTGAGTAGACTTTTATGATGGAAATGTTCTGAATTGGGCAGTTTTGTTTCATTGTTTACTGGAAAAATGTTCAAAGCAATAGGAAGGTGTATCAAAGAGCACATGTATGTTTCATATGCAAGGGGCCTATGATTTGAAAACAGCCCAGAATTAATTTTTATCTGCCACAGGTAAAATGTATTTTCTTTGAATGTGGGTTTTAATGTTGTTTCAATGAATGTGAGTTTCAAGGGCAGAGAAGTTTTAATGCCAAGTTTGTTTAGCAGATGTCTTAGTGTTTGTGCTGTAAAATGCAAAATAAAACTTTCAAATGAAGTTCAAATCATCATAGAAGTAAATCAGTATGCACATTAGTGTTTATGGTAAATGGAGTGAAATAGCAAAGTAAGGAATCATTGGAATGGCTGCAGGGGGAGGCTCCATTCGACCATGGTTTTGTGAGGGGGAAGGGCGGCAAACTTAGACAGCCCCAGCTGAACTATACCTCCCAACTGTCCAGATTTTCAAAGAATGAATAGATTTTTTGCTTCTTATTTTTGGTTTGTTCCTCATAAAATTTGTGGTTTACTGGCAAATCATTTAGGAATTAAGTCACTAAATAATGACACACTAGTTTCAGACTTCATAACCTTCAGAAAAATGCATGCTAAAGTTAGACCTGTTCTATCAACTGTCCCAGTTTATACAAGAGCAATTTTTAGTACTGTTTATATGTTCCCCCAATATATTTGGCCTTGTCCAGATTTATTGCATTAACAGGTTGAGAGGTACATGCAAATTGCTTTATAGAATTAGGCATAGCCAAACCTCTTAACTGTCCCTGAATTTGGCTCAAAATGTTGCTCTTCCCCTAATAATCCCTCTGCAAAATAGCAATTTTGGAAGAAAACATGGAGGGTTTACAATTAAGAAATAACTGTAATAATCAGAGTTATAGACTACTTTTATTTCAGAAATGCATGTAGACTCTTTTATTTTGTCAGCTGCTCAAGTTAGCAGTACTAATATTAAAAAAGTGTCCCTTCTTTGACAGGTTCCCAGCTGTATTGTGTGGCTATTTTATATTGTTGCATCACATTTTTGGTCCATTTTTCATAAAATTGTGTTTTTTTTGGCAAATTAGTGGTAAATCATTAAAGACTGAAGTTAGAAAATAATGGCAGGCATTTGAGTTTCAGATTTCATATCCTTCAGAAAATTCATACTAATGCAAGACCTACTACTATTCTATTATCTTTCTAAGTTTATAACAGCAATATTTAAAAATTGTCCTTATTTTTGAGCCTTTGTCCCACTTCTATGTATGGCTTTGCCCAGATTTCTTGCTCTGAGGGTGAAAGGTATGACAAATGTGTTAGGGCTATCACCGTCAGCCAGAGACATTTCAAATTGTGACATACTTGTTGCACCCCACTCCCCCATGTAGTGACTCTAGATGTGTCCAAGCAAAGCAAGGAGCAGTTATGCAGTGTAAATGTGCAGGGTATCCCCCCATACAAGGTAGACACAAGTACTACCGTGGCTTTTCATCTGTTCTTGATTTTGCAGAATGGTCTGGTTTCTGTCATATTTTTGTACTGTTGATTTATGCTTATTACTCAAAGTGCCTGTTGCTCTGTGTTTTAAGTAGCAATGCTTTAATGACCATCAAGTAAGCTTGTCTGAGATCATAACATGCAAGTAAGCTTTAATAAGCATACTGTTAAAGAATTGCCAACATTGAAGCCTTTCTGTTGTTGCCATGCAGAGAATACTTAACTAGATAATGTATAAGCATTGGATATTGAAATGCATATGACAGTATTTGTAGTAAAGGACAGGATTACATTATTTTAAGAAGCTCATTACACTTGTTGGAGACTTCTAGTGATCTCTGAGGGCTTTACCAGTAAACTAAACAGAATATCATTCATGTGTGGTCCATAATATGTACAGTAATAATTTAAGCAATGTATCTTGAGCTTGTTTCTTGTTTGCTTTTCATTTTTACTTTGATCGTGTTTTCCCCATGAAACAAGTAGATAGTTGTCAGGCAGCAGGTCTGTTCTGGATAAGAAACATTTTTACAAGTGGGGGCATCACAAAGATTGCTACTTTCAGCATGTTACTTGGTGGGTGCTTTAATAAAGCTGAATATAAATTATAATTAGAACTGCAGTGCAAGGAGAAGTAGTTTGAGTTGAGTGCTGCTTGTTTTTCTTATACTTGATTTTGACTGGCATTCCCGTAATGTATTTAAAAAGTAATTTATTTTTTCATGCCTCACAACCTTTTTGTTTCCATCTAGATATTAAGTAAGCTGTCATGCAGCCAATGCATTTAAATATTTTTATTCTTTTACACTTCATTTGTCTTGATTAGACTCTCATAATGAGGGTTTGGCACCCAGGGCAGCATATTTAATTAAAGTTAGTTTTTGTGGTTTTGAGCATAGCTCCTCCCCTTTCTAGTTGGCCACACCCCTTCCCATTGACCCCACCCATTCAGCTATCTCCTGCAGCCCCCCTTTGATTTGAAGTCACCAGCCGCCACTGCACCCAATACTCCAGTCCACTGTGATGTGTCCCCTAAGGCTAGCCACCCAATAATATGTCATAAGACCAGTGCCAGACAAATAGCAGTGTACTATTATGACAACTACAGTGGGACAGTCCAACAATACCAGTGTGCCACAATGACAAAAGACAATGCAACCCTGATATATTGTATGTCCCCTGTATGTATAAGACATCAGGGTATCAAGGGCATGTCATTACCACAGATCTAAGACAGGCTTACTGCTGTAATCCCTATGCCCATACTTCTACCCTCCCATCTGCATCCTGTTATGCACAAAAAACAGTTACATACCTGGTGGAGTGCAGTACTCCTCTGTTGAAATGTGCTACTAGTAATGTTTCCCAAAGGTGTGCTCTGTGTGAGGAAAGTCTCATACAGAATGTTTGCCCATAGCCAGATGCTTGCATTTTAACATGCTTTTCATTAGCAGGTAATTGCCTCTAAACTAGTATGTGACAGTGATATGCTAATTGCAGCCTAAACAGCTCAATTGCACTATCATTAGCCAATGACTTGCAACCGCTGTGCAATATATAAGTCCTTCATGTTGAACAGGGCCCCTTTCTTAGCTGTTGAGATGGATATTACTGGGGTGAGGAGACTACATCATTGCAGAGGGTATGTCTGTAGAAGAAACCTTTACATAGAGCTGCGTGTACCACAGGCTGCCACTGCTGCTGATGCAGGTAATATACATAGGCAATGAGTGTGAACACTTTGGAGGATAAGTTGTAGGTGTATCTATGTCAGCTGTGTCAGCCTTGTTGTAGAGGCAGAGTCAGGGTGAGAGTACCCTTTACCCTCCAATTATGGCATGTGTTTAAGGTATGTATGTTAGGCAACTGTGTCAGTAAAAGAGTACTAGGTGACATATAGTAATGCTATACAGATATGTGATGTGTTTCCCTACCTGCAGGCCTGTGACTTCTAGTAGTAAAGAGTAGCTATTAAATTTGGAATGCTTTGTGTGGATAATGATTGCATGAGTCATTTGTTAATTAATCGAAATGCAGTGGGTGTATTTGCAAGATATATGTGCACACATACAGGCTGTGACACATTTTCTACATCCATCAGTGTGTGCATGGCTTTATATAGATGTATTTCTGCACCAGAGTCCGGGTTGCATATGTATTTTGCCATGAATGCCTTAGCAGGTGACTTTGTACATGTTTCTGATAAAAGGGAACATTTACCTGCTATCACAGGCTTCAGATACATCCATTATCATGCCATTGGCTGTCTAGTGGTGTACTATTGCACCAGAGTCCAAGGTACACTACCATTTATTCCATTACTTTTTATTCCAGTTTGCGCAGTGTGGCACAGTACACAGATCCTCTGAGACATGCTTAATGACTGTAATTGGTAATTACCATGTTTTGTTCAAACCACCTGTTTTAATTAAGAGTTGCGTGGCATAGTGGGTTAATGCAGTGTGCTGCAGGTGTGATGGGGCTCATTTTGCACATGTGTTTTACAATGTTAGAACACATATAGTCATTATAACTCTATTTAGTCGTGCTTAGCAAAGCTGTAGGAAGCGGTGCATTGTTCAGCACTGCACTAAAAAAATATAAAGAAAAGAAAAAAGGGGAGATAGGAAAGTGGTGAAATGGTGACAAGCAGGGGAGAAAACATAGTGAAAGGCATGGAGGGATGTGTAGGAAGGGTGTAGGAAAGAACCATAGCTATCCATTTCTTGTACAGAAAAAACTGTGCCATTTAACAGATTTGTAGATGAATTTGGATTCTCAAACCCCAGAGAGAGGGGTGAGGGCAACATAACAGAGTTGTCAAGCCAATTGAGCCGAATTACGTGTGTCCAGTGGAGACGTGCAAAATGGACCACTATGTATGGGACGATATTTTTTTTTTTGGGACAGGTGTCCATTTTTTTAAGGTGAGAGGGGAATGTTGGGGAAGGGACATAACTACATGTGGGGAAGGTAGGTTGGGTAGGTGAGGATGCATTTGCAAACAGACAAGACAGACAAGACAGCAGAGAAGGGCAGTGTGTGACACATGAGGGGGGGTGAACACCATGGATAGGGAAGATGCTGTGAAATCTGAGTCTCATGTGCCTCCAGACAGCCACAGTGTGACTCACATCCCCACCCATGGGACTGTCAACACTGCTCTATCATTGCCGCAAGGGTGGCTGTGCTGTAGGCTGGGCGCCAGGGCGAGGCTGTCCCACCAGGATGGCCAGCATGCCCTCAATCCGGCACAGGCGGTGGTCAGCCATGGTGGACTACCCTGCACACCAAGACTGTCAGCTCCCCATGGGTGACAATACCCCCTCTGCTACCACTCGCAGAGGGGTGCTGGGCCAAGTCCCCTGGGGTGGTACTACCCGACACTGCAGGTAATGAGGGGCAGCAGAGGGGGCACCACATATTTGTGGGGCATTCCCTGCTCTCAGCTCTTGGAACCAGTTGTTCAAAGTTCCCTTTTTCTCCTTTTCAGGTCATCATGGTGGTGACGACACTGCTTACCTGTGCAGGGGATACCAGTAACGCTGGTCAAATGGTCCCAGGTCTCTACCTTATACTCTGAACCCTTGAATCTGCCCTACATTAGCCGGGGTTCATGGTTTTTAACAAGGAGCCCAGTCATGACCCTGGACTCCTGAATACCCCACCTCTGCACCCGAAAGTGCATACCTTCACCAACACCGTCTGCCATACCAACAGCTGATTGAACTCCAATGACTTTTGCAGAATTCCCCCTATTGGGCTTAATATAGGCTGTTTTCCCACCCTTACACATCATTCAACAAGATTCCAAAAAGCATCACATTGCTTAGCAGTATGCAGATCAGCTAAGCGAAGCCAAGCAAAGTGAAAACTTGTAGAACCATGGTTTTAGCGAGGCTTAGCACTGCGCAAACATTGGTAGCCATTAGCATGTTTATGCACAGCTTAGCATGAATGAGCAGTGCTTAGCAAAGCACAGCAGTGCCAAAATTCACAACAGTTTAATGAAATTAAAGAAAAATAGTACATTCATTTATAGACATATTCTGCCTGTTATGGACTCGAACCCAGGACCTACTACACATAAGACCATAATTCTACCCATGTAGCTAGTTGGATGTTATAAAAACTAGTATACCTTTACATATACTACTAGGCTACCTTTTAGCATTACTGAGCACTGTGATGCGATGTGCAAACACATTTAAACACAACTATAATTAAATAAATAATTAATTATATCAAGTTTCTATTTTTAGATGTCTGTCAGGTGTCGGCATTTATGTATGAGCTCTGCTCGGCTTTGCTGTGCTCCACGCCGCACCATGCCAAAAAAAAAAAAAAAGAAAAATAATAAAAACTTTATTATGATAGTTAATTACATCTGGTTTCTATTTTTAGATGTCTGCCAGGTGTCAGCTGTTAGTGGCCACAACAAAGTTTACCATTTCAGCACTATATAACACTTTACTTTGAATGTCAACAGTGAAATGGAAGGAACTGAGAACCAACGTCTTGCTTCCCTGCTAATGGTCTGGAAGCTATTGTTCTTCTGTTTACTATCATAGCCCCTTCTCTTCTTCTGTACAATAATTTACTTTTCACTTGACCTCTCATTGACCTCTTAAGTGATATAAAAAAAGGAGGAATACTATCATAGTGACTCACTGCCCAGGTTATGGTATATCCCTTTAACTTCATGACATGGCATTAGCAAAGCAAAGGCTTTCATTTCAGCTCAAAGCTCACTTTTATTTGACAAGTAGTTAGGTAGGTTAATTTGAAGATCTGGCTTACTTAATTAACTAATTGGCTGAACTGAATTTACATACCTGGTGTTATGTCTACACTGCTGTCATGGTAAAATAGTAGTATGAGATGTAATGCAAGCATGGTGAAAATGATCCAAACTGATAAAGAAAATAAAATTGCTGAACTGAAGCTGCATTAACATTTTTACTGATTTAAAAACTATGAGCACTCACTGGGATTTCTACTGTGATCTGTTTTTACATTTCTTGAGTGGATGCATAGGAAGACTGATTGCTTGTAAACTCAGGTCAGACTCTTTCCATCTCTTGTGGCTAGGATTGATACGCTGGTAGACTGAGCTAGGACCATGAATAATACTGTATGAGAATTCATATGAGCATTGATTCACCAAGTCCTCCTTTCCAAATATTTTGGTTACTGAAAGCAGACTCACAAGATTCACAGCTAGGGGTAATCTTGCCAAGGCACTACAACCATGAAATCAATTGGGGAGGGTCTACCCTTATGTGAGGTATAAGGGATATCACTCCATTCAAACTCCTTTTGGTGACTAAGGTATTCAGGGAGAAGGATATGGAGTGTTTCTCTTTGTCCAAACTGACTTTGGTTGTCCACGGTGGACCTGACTAAAACTTATTGTACTAGATTATCAGGCTTGGCAAATTAGCAAATTATATATCAGAGTTCTGAAACTGAAGCATATGTTTTATATTTCAGTTATGAACCTCCAATGATTCCTCCTCTGGGCCTCTTCAAGGAGATAGTCATGGATGCCTTCTCTGTTGCAATTGTTGGCTTTGCTGTTGCCTATTCTGTTGCCAAAGTGTATTCGACCAAATATGACTATGCCTTAAATGGAAACCAGGTAATGAATATGACAAGTGATTATAAAACAATAATGAATGCAGTACTTAATTGTAGAAATAATGACTGAATTAAATCAGTTCAGCATTGTGCAGTAGCTTTTTTCGATACATTTAAGGTTTCCAAAGTACACATCCAAAATACACATCCTGTTTATGCCATCTGTTTAAGAAGCTTACCTAGAAGCCACCTCCATAACTTGTTGCTCTATAACTCATATAGAAGTTCAGCACTGTCAGCTGCAAATGACCATTTGTCTAACCCAGTTAGGCATAGAATCTTTAACTACAATTATGAAGAACTCTAAAATTGCAGATAAAGGAGATTAACTGTACAGTAATAAAATACAACCCACATTTTCTATTTCACTTCATGTTTTTTTAGCACTTACAGTGTTATCATGTATCCTCATTATTGTAAGGCTCTGTGCTTCTCCTCTTATATCTGTTCCATCAGTACCAGCAATCTGTTACCACTTCACTACTCAGTTCTGATGAGAGACTATTCTATGGATATGACTTTACTGAAATAAACAAGTTTTTTTTTCATATTTCCCTTTTCTGTGTCTGTATTTTACCACAAACACTTTGTCCCTTTAAGTTATTTATTTGCATACTGACACATTTTTGCATATCTCTTCTGCAAGAGATTTTTTTGATCATTTTATCACATTTGCATTTTCATGGTTTTTCCCACGCATTTGCAACTCCTGTAGTCTTTTATTACACAGACTGCTCTATAGACCATATGACATGCAACCTCTTCATTGTTGCAAATATTGTAGCTACACCTTTTGTTGTATGTCCCTTCCAAAACTGTGCAGTGCCCTAGCTGTGGACCAATTGTTGATCCATTCCCAAGGCTATCCACTTTTTCTTGCTGGCAATACCCTTCAGTACACACCTTAACATTCTACATGAGTCACTAGGTTTTCCTGTTTTTTTTCACACAGTTGAAATGTATTTCTCTTCTCTTTCCTTAATGTATCATTTTGATATCAGCCCTTCCTTTTCTCATGCCAATACACTGTTAATGATATGCTGTGACTATCATTATCATATGTCCACCTGATTTCTGCCTTTCCCAGGGTGGCCTAATGGTTAAGGTGTTTGCCTTCCAAATATAAGGTGCAGGGTTTGGGTTTCACAAGGGATAATTGGGAAGGCTTAAAGTTGCTCACAAGGGCAGTTAGCTTATTACTAATCTATGAAGCTAACCTGTGATATGACAATGTGGGACTTCAGTAGCTTTCTCTACTTACAGCTACTATCCTCTAGGCATTGCATGGTGCCAGTTTTTTGTTGCTTCTCTGCTGTCACTGTGGCCAGATCAGCTCATTCTTTGGCAATTCCCATCATGCATCACTGTGGCTGCACCCAGCTATTCATATACTACAAATTATCTTGAGTCCCTCATCTCTCTAGTTTATGATGAGCCATTTACACCATAGATGTGGCAATTTATGATGTTCTAATTCTTGACATTCAGTTCCACTTTTCCCAAGTTATTCATGCAGCTATCAACCCAGATGATGCAGAGCCATCATACACTTAAATTCAATATATTTTGAATCAGCAGGAAGGACCCTTTACCAAAGAAAATATTTGTCATGGGTTATAATAAGTAAGCATGATTTCTTGACTAAAGTCACAACTATTGGGTTTGTTTGTCATATGTTTTAACTTATCATTCTTCAGTCCACCAGAGATAATTCTAATCCTAAATTTTCAATGTAAATAATATTTTACATAAAGAAGAGACAGATGTTATTAAATGTCATGACTGATATTTTCATACAAGTAAGTAAGTGTCCAATTAGGACGTAGACTTAGGTTAGAATAAATTGCATCTGATTAATGAATCTAAATAAATGTTCACAATCAGATGCAACAAACTTTAATTATGTATTCAGTTTCATTGTTAAATGGAAATAATGTGATAGATTCCTGGAATCTCCAAAATAGTTACATCAGGCTTGATTCAAAACTTTACATGTCCATGCTAAGCAAGAAAGAGTGTCTAAAATTCACTTAGAAGCTTACTAGACTTTTTATCTGCAACAGTCAACAAGATAAAGTGCTTATTCAAAACTATTAATTGAAAAAATACTGTAAAAAAGCTTGCATTGAAAATACAATATTATACTGCTATAACTACAGTGAAAATGCATATTTTGTTCGTTTCTAAAAATTAATTCCATGAATGCTGAATTAATATTCAAACGACTTTTCACAATCATTTGACTATAATTTCAAAAATACAATAATCTTTTCCTCAGACTATATATTTTAATATTAATAGATCAATAGTAAGATAGGCTGTCACCTTGATATGTTGTCTCCTTAATTTTTGTGTCTTGTTTTGTCATCATTTGGTAGGAGTTACTAGCATTTGGAATAAGTAATGTCTTCTGTGGGGCCTTTCGAGGGTTTGCAGCCAGTACAGCTCTTTCAAGGTCTGCTGTTCAAGAAAGCACAGGAGGTAAAACACAGGTATTAAAAGTTTAATCTATGTTTACACTACGTTATAATTTATAGCTCATATTTAAATACCAGATGCTGTAAATAATGTCTCCATTCTTTTTTTTTTTTTGTCAATAGATTGCTGGTCTCATTTCAGCTGTGATTGTAATGATTGTCATTCTTGCACTTGGATATCTTCTGGGACCATTACAAAAGGTATAGCGTTTTTGTACATTTTCCAACTTCTTTGTTGTAATAATTTATGACTTTTATTATATTTACTCAGAGAAATGCAATATCTGTATCACTTTAAGAATGCCATAATAATATAATAATTAGTTTTAAGAAGAAAATTATTAAATAATGTTTCAGGAGCCAATAAACAGCCAGTCTCAGTTAATCCATTATCTGACATTGAATCTGATTTTATCAAAGACATGTGTCACTAAAATCTATGTTTCTGTTTATTTCTTTATGCTGATGATATAAAGCACTGCCTTTCTTTTAACCTTACAACAAACGGTGCCTCAGCAGTACCCAATACGTATCTTTGAGACATTTGTATCAGTGCTGTTAACAGCTTGCCAGGGCTCAGTCTGTGCAACACTGAAGGTTTTGTAGTGCAGGTTAACACCTAAAGCATTATTGTTATTTTTATCCAGCCCACATAAACTTCATAATGAACAAAATAATTTGATATCTACAGTGTATTTTCTTGTGCTGAAGGTGAAGTCATTAGCTTATACTGAAGGTCCAGCTGCCAGTTGTTGCTAAATGACCATTTTACTACATAAAAACATTTACCAGGATTAAAGATCTGGCGCCTAATGATGATCTCACAGTGTACACACACACACTGATCTACCCCTGACTTAGCCACCATGGCTATGTAAACTGAAGATATCCACAAATGACCTAGGTTGGCTTCAGGTTTTACGAAATGTTGCACCCAAGACATTAAATGTGACTCCTCATGCCAGCTATACAGTTCCTGTGCTAAAGTTTCTGGACTGGCTGCAGGTCCAGTGTCTGGTCATTTATAAGGCTTTGCTGTCACTGTACAATGTCTCCATCCCTATGGTGAGTATTATCCCTAGTAAACTAATCATTAGTAACAGTACTGGTGCATTCTCGGGTGAAGTTACAATATGAGTATTGAAAATTTACTGGGTCATAATTTGGCAAAACACGTAGAGCTCCCTGTCCTAAAGGTGATCCTATCTGTGGGCTGTAAACCAATATCTTTGATACAGAAATTTACTGAGGTGAGTGTCTGAAATAAAATTGGAAATTTTACATTTATGAGATGTTATTTCAGTTAAGGAGAAAACTATTTGGAAAATGCTAAAGCTTGAGCCTTTATTTGTAAAATTCAACACAGATTCACAGCTATATTTGGGAGGTTTATGATATAGGCCTCTAGAATAAAAATAAAAAAGTCTCAGCTCCCTCCAGTTTACTGGTTACTGCAAGAGATGCTAAGTCATATTTCATGAAATAGATGGCGTGGAAGTATGTCAGATAGCTACTCAATAAAAAAATTGAATCCAGAAAAGAATTTAGATTAGTAGAAACCTAGCAGGGGAGGAAATAACTGAGTACCTACTAGTCTGATTGTTTTGTGCCAGGTTGACAGCTGGAAGCACATTTGAGGTATATCTTGAATATATGCTTTTAGGAGTGATTTCAGGAATTCTTGTTGCTGTATGTCCTACTTTTAATGCCGATAAAATTGAACAGAATGTGATGATACCTTACAAGGTGTCACTTCAAGTACTGGGCTACCTCTCTAATTCTGGTTTCATTTCAAATGAAATGTTATGAATATGATTATGATGGAAAAAGTAGAAGAAGTGTATGCAACTTAGAGGGGAGGATGGAGTGACAATGCAAAATATAGTGAACCTCACAGAACATATTTGACATGTTAGATAAGTCTGTTGTTTCTTGGAAAGCGTTCATTGTGCACATTATTCTGGCAGTTCATTCTCTCAAGACTACTAACTTTATCCAAACTCCATAAGACAATATATGCAATCAAATTAAAAATTAGATCTTCTCATGGGTTTGTTCCCTAAGAGACAAAATGGCTTCAGAAATGGCTAGCACTCCAGTACTACCCTTCATAGTATTACTAATCCTACTGGCAAGGGTCTGCAGTATATTAGATGTATTTTGAAGAGATCGCAAAAAATGTTTGAGTCTGTTTCTTGCTCACTCTTGCTTAACAAACCCTACTAATTTGCATTAAATCAGACAATACTACTCTGGTTCCGTAGTTACCTTTATGTTAGATTATTTGAAGCCCAAGTGGATATGTCTCCTTCTTCCCCATTCCTGCTTCCCAGAGTGTATTACAAGATTGGCTGTACTGCATTATGGTATTAACCATGTTTACTAGCTCCTTATTCTACAAATAAAGCATGTCTACAAGTCATTTTTTATGTGTGACTTATCTCAATAGAGAATTAATCACTCCTTTGAATGTATAGCCTTTCCCATCATAGACTTGCTGTTGGCACCTGATTTAATTCATAGGAATTTAGCACAAGCTGCAAAAAAAAGACACTGCTGTTTGAGCACTTACCCAGACTAAACAATACTTTTTCCAAACATGAAAATCATTAGACCTTATTTAAATCCAATACAAAGGATTCATGAATTTGAATACATGAGAATCTTTAAGGATCCCACTCTTTCTTTCATCACACACAGATAAAACAAAAATAAATAATATTCCTTCTTAAATTGTTAAAAGATTTATCATTTCTTCAACAAGTTTTAGGGAAATAGATCTTCAAATGTATCTTAAAATATTCCACTTAGAAAAAAACTGTTAAATGCTACTGTAGAGACAGAAAAGAGGTTGCCTTCTTCTCAACAGATATACAATTTCATAGCAGTTTCTCCAGTGTTAGAATACATTTATATCAGCATCCTAATCCAACTGCCATCCTGTTTCTCTCACTGTCACTGTATTATGTCTCCTTAGCTGAGCCTGTTATAGGTTTATAGGGTAACTTGAGATCATGGCAGAGACCATTGATGAAGAGCCCCAGCATTAGCGCTAGTGACAAGAGAGGAGAAGGTTGTTCCTCCTACAAAGAAGAAAATATATCATTAATACCAGACATGAATTTACAGTTACCCATCCAGTTAATGGGGTGGGCTTTGAAGGTGATCAGGAATACAATTTGCTGGATGTGCAGAAGGAGTCTATTTCAAAGGTGGGGGTTGGTCGCTGGTCTTACAATGGAGGGTTTTAGCCTTTGTTAGACGGTTTTGTTCCATGATGCTGGAGGAAGCCAAAAAAGAATAAGGTCTTTTACAGCATGAATCATTAAGAAAAGCAACCTTATCAACAGCCTGTATGAGCTGAAGTAGGGGGAGAGGGAGTTGGATTTAAACCTGTTGAGGAGTCTGCTACAGTGGTTGATCCCAGTTGACAGAAGATCACTGTCTCACAGCCAGGGAATCAGATGGCTTATAGCTCACACAAGCTGCCACTCATGCTCAATCTCAACTACATATTCTGGTGATGTGTGGCAGCCATGCAGAGAGAGCAGAGCTGCTGTACCTTGGCTGAACAAGTAGCCATATTAGAACAAGGTAGGTGTGACAGCTGTGTGGAGGGACTGAAAGGGATAGGGGTGTTGCCTAGCATTTTTGGCAGTGATTGGGAGGCAGATTTAGATTTGGGGTGTAGAGGCGGGTTTAGGGTTAGAGGAGAGGAGAATTAGGGAGAAGGAAGAGAGTTTTATGTTCAGGGAGTGATTGGGGACTTTAGGGTTAGGGAGTTTTAAGTTCTAGGTTTAAGGAGTGATAGGGGAATTTATGGTTAGATAGCAGGAGAGGAATGCTATGCTATGAGTTATGGAGAGAGGATTCAGGTTAGGGTTAGTGGTGGGATATGAGTTTTAGGATTAGAGTTAGGGCTCTGATAGGGCCATGCAGTTAAATAGGGCCAGGTGGTGGGAAGACTAGATAATTATGTAGGATTGGAATAATGGGAGTTAGAGAACTTGCCATTTAGAGCAAGTGGCTCATGAGCTACTAGCATGCAAACACTTGTACTAGACCCATTTTTAGCTAGGAATTTTCAGGGACTTTCAGGTTTTACAAAGTACTTAAGTATATTTCAAAGGAGGGACTATATTCAATGATGGGTATGAAAACAGAGGAGTATACAGGAACAATGATATCACTTTGACCTATATGAAATGCTCTGACAGATAGGTTATGCAAGGAAGAAGGTCTTTCTCAATACAACCAAGACATGATGATCAAGAAGTCTGGCAGTTAGCACAGAGGATTAAGGCTAAGAGATGCTAACAAGCTGCTTTATGTGGTACAGGGTTTGACTCCCTCAGCCTTCATTTGCCTACTGTGTGACCTTATGTAAGCCACTTAACCAAACGGTGCTTTAGGGCAATTAGGAAATTGGGCAAAGCTTGTCAATGGTGTCTTGGACCACTGGCCTAGTAACTGCCTATGAACCTAAGAGACAGCTCACTGTCTATTTAGGAACTCAGCCTCTAATAACATAGTTTGTTTTGTGGGGATATCTTCAATGTGATAAAAAGGAAGATTCAGGGGCTTTACTGATGATAATAAAGCTTGACTTATTTGGTATTTAGAGTGACTCTGTGGCTAACACATTATTAGACACTGGTCTGATCCACACCCTACTGGATAATAGGGGTATCTTGGAGAAATTGACAGCTGCACCTCATTTGCTGTCATTCACAAACTTGGATGGCCAGAGACCTTGGATGCCTAATTTTTTTATCTGAGAAGTAATACCAAATAAGAGGGAACCCAAGAATACTACTAATGACATCTAGAAGAGTTACCCCTATCTTAACAAAGTGAGCTGTGTCAGTAAGCTAATTTGGTATTTAGTAGATAATGAAAGGGTTAATGATGAGACCAGAAAGTTTGCCTATAATATGCTTTGGCAATGACAAAGTAGGGAATATAAACTGTATAGTCCCCATCTAAGGCTTCCACTTTAGCTGACTAGGCTGAGTAGACATGACCTTACTCTAAAAATGCCTCTTGATTAAGAACCAGGGTTTGGTAGTTATTAATTAACTCGGTAACATTAGGCTCTATGGCTTTACAGATAAACAGGTGTATAGTTACTGAGATCAGTCATGGGGTCATCCTTGAGGACAGGTACAGCTGTGGCTTTTCTCCAAGCTTCAGGTACAAAGCCTGTGGAGACACTAATGTTGAAGAGATTTGGCAGAGACTGAGCTACATGTTGATTGCTACTTGCAAGCAGACATCCTGGAATATTGCTAGGATGAATGGAACTAGTGGAGAATTCTGTTGTGACCTGAGCTAGAATGATTAGAGGTGGGATAGCTGGGCAAGAAAATGAGGAGCCAATTGGACATTTGGGAGGTGTGATGTTGGTGCTACATATTTCAGCCAGAATATTAACTGTGGTCTCTAGATTACAGTGGGATAAGCCACTGAAGGTAAGTTTAGAGCAGGACTAGGTATTAATTCTGGGTTTCCTAATGTAGCTTAGCAAGGCCTTGTTATCCTTAGTATTAGTGGCTACTCTTAACTTCATAACTGGATTTACAGCCCCAATTGTATTCCTAATGGTCTTGCTGGCACAAGATTGGAACTTTTTCCAGAATTATCTTTTTTTTCTATAGAATTGACCTATATAGATTTCCACCAAACAGGCTTTTTCATTTTTTTTTTACAATTCTTGTAGCAGATAGAAGCAGACTTTTCTATGCATTTATTCATGAGGGATTAAAACTCTCAGGAGTGTTTAGAAGCAAAATTGGCATCATGAGTCAGTTGGTTTGGTGGCTGTAATGTTTTTGATACTATCCTTCTCATGCAGAGTTTTGGATCTGCTGTATAATTTGAGGAGTTTTTTCTTGTTGTAAAGTTTGTTTATGCTGGCAGACCCTTAGGGTGGATTGTTTTTGAATTACCCATTATATTTTGCTCAGTTTGGGACTACCGACTCTATGGATTTATCTAAGTCTGTCCAGACACATTCAGTAACTGTAACACGCACAGAGATACCTTACTAAAAGGATACAAGGCCTAAGAACATGTCCTACATGGACTGACTTAAAGACATGTCACTATAAATGGTATGCTACTGACTGCTAAGAAATGACCTGTATCTGGCATACAAGGCATCCTCTGACCCATTACTGATTGATTTACTGCACATCAGCAAGTCAAATGTGGGGATCTAAACCTCTTCCACAGCATCAACAGAACAGTTTGGAGAAATAGATTTATTTAGCAGAGGATATTTCTGCCCTGGAACAGACTTTCCATCCACATAAAACAAAGATCATCCCTTTCCGTATACAAGTGTAACTTGGATCAATGGATGGGAAACAAAAAAGTTATCCCAGGACTGCTCCCAGTACTAATAATGGAAAGAGGCAGCTCCTAAATGCTTTATCTCATGCATGGTACCCTTCAAATTATCTATGGTATGATCTTAGTTAGTTATCCTTGTGACACCCCTCCTCTGTGACAGTAATCAAGGAGTCTCAGTCCTCACCACTGGCACTGGTGAGGGATGTTCACTTGGAACAAAAATGGATACACACAGTATTTCCAGATGCAGTTCTCCGCACCAAGCACAATTTCCATTAAGAGCACACAGGGACCACACTCCCATTATGGGGCTGGGTTTCCCTCTCTCTCACCATGCCCCAAATAAGACTCCCCAGTAACCACAGCTGTAGAGTTGAGTCCTCAGCCGAATATTCCAAGCCAGGTCATCCACCACCCTCTCTGTGAAACCAGTGCTCTGTGTCCCTGCTCCAAGTAGCTGACACACACACTCTTTGAGATTATTTGGTTTTCACACAGACACACACACACACACACACACACCCACACACATACACACACAGACACCTGGGAAAGGCTGGCACAGAATTACTTGCTATGCTCCCTCTGCCCAGACTATAAGGTAGATACTGCCACCAGAATACTCCAAATCCAGATACTATAAGGCTCTTACAAAGGTACCCAATTATACTCAGTAAATTTAATATAAACGCAAATGGTAGTGTTTGACCAATGCAGCAAGGCTTTCAGGAGTAGCCACAGTGTCACCAAATAAATATAAGTACTCTCAAATGTTAAATATTCACTAAAAGACCAGCCACAATGAAACATTTAAATATATTTAATAATAAATATGCCTTTGTTGAAGGTTGGGCGTTGGGTTGGCACCTCGGCACCATCTACTGCCAATCATTAGCGGACCGGAGTTCCGCTGTGGCAACCCCTTACCAGGAAAAGCCAAAAGAAGAACAATAATAAATAATAAAAAACATGAAAATACTATCTAATAATATCTATTTACAATAAACACCAGAGTTTCAATCACAGGAAATATTAAAAATAACACAGATGGAAAGATTCACACAGATACAGAAAAACAATGCTTAATTAATCTCACTATATTTTCCTGGCTAATTTAAAGAATTACTATCCTCCCCTAGTTCACTTACTAGAGCAAGGCAAGATGATGTGGGAGTGTGGTCTTCCTTGTCAGGTTTCACAAACAGACTGCCCTGAGACTTCTGTCTCATCTAGTATTAAAACATAATTTCAGTGTTGGATTATAGAATAACATCACATGCATTTGGTCACCTGACTTCTAGTTCCCACACTACCCCCTTTACTAGAAACTGAGCCAGAATTTTGCACGTATGTGTTACCATACTCACACATAGAACTTTGATAAGATGTGTTATAGCATCTAGGAGCAATAAAACCATTTCAAAAACTTCCACCCTTCCAGGGTAGAAATTAGTTCATCCCTAAGGACAATATAGTAGAATTCCTAGTTCTGGTTTCCACAGGCATTTTGTCTCTGGTTGCAATCAGTACTGTAAGATACAATCTTTATGGCCTAAACCAGGTAATTTAATTTTAGACTATTTTTCAAAGTTAGCTGGACTGAGATTAACCTCTTCTCTTCCACTGTCCTCTGCTACAACATTTTCATTTCAACAGTTGCAATACAGTCTAACATACAGGTGTATTTTTTTCTGTCCAGCAGGATCCACTGTTGGTACATTTTAACACAAGCAGCTTTACAAATGCATTTGCAACACAAGCATATGTACAAATCAGTTTTATATACAAATGACATATAATTCTTTACAAAATTCCAGCTAGCTATGCTGGCATATGTTACACATCCACTGCCGTACTTCTCCTGGTATAGATGGCAATACCTCACATCATCACAATCCTCACTAGGAGTAATATATAATTATTGACCATGGGATGGGTAAGGCCAGTCTAACACCAAATGGAATAGGGTAATTCAAGCACTAAAAGGCAAATTGGCTAGGCTTAAATTTGCCTGCAAGGGCAGCTAGCCAAGTACTTAACTATGAACTTATGAGAAACCTGGAGAACACTACATGTGTAGGCTATATTTGTGATGACTGGCTGTAGAATATGGTACCTTCTTATGAGTTTATTAGCTAACTGTTCCAGGGAGCTTTTATTGATTAAGTCATATCCTACACTGCAGATATTGGTGCTTCAATTAAACGAGGAACATCTGAAATCTACCAAAATAATGGAGTTCTTTTAAATAAGGTGTTTTTCAAGTACATTTAGGAATCTAACATGATCATCAGAGGACATGGAGAATGTTGTGTAGCAGGCTATGAAGTGGTAGTTTGTCTTGTGTAGGGTAATCTAGAGTTCTGTGAGTTATGTCTGTGGGTTACCAGAAATCTACAAGAGGTGATATGATCCTTGATAAAATGTAGAAGTGACTGCAGCTGCAATCAGTCCTGAAGGTATGGTAGGTATAAAACACAAGTATGAAAAGAGTGCTTTCTTTACATTTATTTTTATTTATTTATTTTTTTTTGTTTTATTTGTCCTCCGGGGAAATGTCAGATCTGTTTTCAGCGGAGGTGTGGGAGAAAATGCATGAATGAATGTCTTTGATGAAAGGGAAAAACCGGAGGAAACGGAGGAAACCACAAAACACACAGGAGAACATGAACCAACCAGAAGGCACCAGACCCCAGCCGAGAAGAGAATGACCTTGGAGTGTGGCTTGCTGCGTTAACCGCGTTACACGCCTGCACCACTGTGCCGCCCGAGTCGGCACAACGACACAACATAAATCAAGTCTTACTGGCTACACAAACATGGATGTGTTGCAAATGCAAGAGGGCCATGTAATCATATGGCAGTGACTGCAGCTGCCACTAGACCTGAAGGCATTGTAGGCACAAAACCCAGGTATGGAGAGAGTACTTTCTTTGCATTTAAATCAAGTCTCAGTAATTACAAAAATATGGATGTGCTCCAGATGCAAGAAGGACACATGATCAGATAATTCATTTTTGAGACTTTTGGCATTGAGAAAGCCACTTTAATGTGGTCCAGTTTAGGGTTTGATGTGTTTATCATGTGAGAATGTCTGATACCTGGACTTTGCCTAAAAGTGGCACCATGGGGGCAGAAAAAGCTTTAGCCAGTACATGCAGGCCTTGCGGACCATCCTTTATGAAGCAAGTCAGACTATTGATACCTTTATCCCTTCTACTGGATCTCTTAGAATGGCACTAACTATTCAGCTAATTGTTGAAACCATTCTTCTTTTCCTTGAGCCAATGCATCGTTGTTGCTGGGGGGAGGATACCACTCAGGACCAGAGCTCTACCTGTGATAAGTCACATGTATGGAAAGTTCTGACATGTCTCTCCATATGTCCCTCAGTGTTTTGCACCCCAGGTGATTCACTGTCACACAGAGCACCATTATCTTGTAATTGTACTTGCCCAGAGAAAGATTATTTAGGGGTCTTATAATATCAGAGATCCTGACACCTGAAAGACAGTTGATGGCAACCTAATCCTTGTCAGGCCTTGTGAAGGGAGAATCATTTTATCTAATAACTGAGTCAACAATCAATAAGATATTGTCTTTAGTAGAATGGTTAGCAGTACAAAGTTGAAAGCAATCTGACTCTTGGTGGCTTGTGCACTGGAGAGATGATGTGCTAGATTCCCACTTCAAATTCCTTTGAGTTCTATGAGTCTTTGGAAGAGATGTGTGAAATGCTCAACATGCACAGTTTTGCCAGAGAGTAGCCTCCGTATTAATTATATATTTGCAGAACTAGAGTAAATTGTGTTGAGTATGAGGTCATTATCAGTGGGAATCAGAGAGTTCCTTCACTGCCTGAAGATGCCAAGTGATAACAGAAGGGAATCAAATCACCTGACCTTCCATAATGACCAGATCTTTAAGTGGTTAGTTGGGGAAGTGCACAGATAAGGAAATGTGGCAAAGTAGATAATTAGTTTGTGGAAGTAAGTCGATTTGTGGAGACATGCTCCAGAGATATCTATTTGTACCTAGTAAGGAAATGGAGACAAAAAAAAGTAGAGGACTTGAGAACTAAGGACAGTTTCAGATTGCTTTAATAAAGTAGGCCTCTGCGCCCCAAGACTGTGCCATACAAATATCCAACACTTATTGGAAGAGAGTGTGGTGATGTACTTTCACAAAAAGATGGAAGTGGCTAGTCTCAGTCACTAGTCAAGCTGTGTCCCAAGGCAGTGAGTAACTAAATACAGTGCCTAGGAGGAACCCACTTACCAATACAGATAGACTAAGTCAACTTGTTGGGAGAAAAGTAGTGTTACTAGATCAATATTCAGATTGATTCACCTACTTTATATTGTACCTGGAGCACAATCACAGAGCACAGTGCAGCCCTGCTTAGGAAATTTAAATGAAGTGCAAAGATTAAAAAAAAAACTCTTGGAATTCAACATTATATTCTCTGAGCAGCATTCATATTCACTTTTACTCTAAATCTCAAGTAATGGTTTTCTTTATAGTCACTACCGTATCTGAAAGTAATTCTAAATGAAAAATACATTAATCTACTTCATATTATAGCACTATAGTTACTGATTCAGTCAATGAACTCAGCAAAGACACTGAGTCATTTTGCTATCTGAGTTTGTTTACAGGTGGCCTGGTATTGCCTGATACGGACCATGAGATTATCTGTTCATGACATCATATCTTAAGCTTGTTCACAAGTAGTCTAGGAATGCCTGGTGTGGAACACTTTGATAACATGCTTTTCTTACTGAGACATCATTTTTTTTCCAAAAACTATATTCAGCTTATTGGTTTGATTATGGTATTTCTTATGTAAACATGCACCATATATTGTTACCATAGATATGCATCTTCCTTTTATTCTGTATTTGTTAGAGTAATATTTTTGCACCTAATTTATGAAAGTTGTAAACTTTTGGTAAGACTATAATTAAAAGGATAAGGAATAGCAACTGAATAAACAGATTAATCTAAAACATGACCTATTGTAATCATAAATGTGTGGGTCAGCAGACCAGGCCTTATGTCCATTGTTGTTGCTTGAGCAGACTATATGATGCTTCCTTACTTACCTGTCCTATAACTTTGGAACTTGCCTTCAGTCCTTATGCCAACATTTTTAGTTTTATGACTCCCGTCCAATCATGGAGCTCTTCATTTGAATAGTAGCTCTGACCATTATCTTGTATACCTACGCAACTGTGCATAAGTGCTAGGCAATTGTGCAGAGACTTTTGTGAATTGCTTTAGGGTTTGTGCACATTTTTTTAATATGTGAAAATCCTGAACATTTGCAAATCATATTTATGAGTTCCCCCAAAGTAAATTACATCCTACAAAGAAATGAATGACTAATGCTTATTACACATAACTGTTTTTTGGCTAATTAGCTGTGTTACTGTCCCAGCTAATCTGAATAACCATGTACAAACATTTTGAACAATTAAAATGGGTTATTTTGAATCAGTATGTGTCACTAACTAAAATGTAAAAGCTTGCCTTTGAGTAGTAAGACCTGTGTACATGCACTGATTATAAGATCATTAATTAATTTTCTTCTTCTGAATGACTTTTCTTGATATTTTTAGTCTGTGCTGGCAGCTCTTGTGGTGATCAATTTGAAGGGCATGTTAATGCAGTTCTCAGAAATTCGTCACTTGTGGAAAAAGGACAAGTATGACTGTGTAAGTAAGACAGAACGACACTTACAGAAAAATGCTTCATCTACAAAAGATGACCATGAATGTTTTTAGCATATTAAAATAATCCCCATTTATAATTTGTTGTCACTGTTATCTAGTCACCTGCAAGTGTACAGTTGCTTCAAAATACTAAAATGTTAGCAATATCCATAGTATGCTTTTGTATGTGGACACCGCACATGGTTACAAATTACCAAAGCTCACACAGATGATTCACTCAAATTGTTCTGGTGAAGAACAGGGTCAGTTGGAATGGCATCACACAGAAACTAGCCTTGAAAGTGACCAAAGACATCTCCTTTTAATGTGCTGTACATATAGCACAAATGTCAGCATCCATCCACTATAGGAGCTGTGGGCACAACTATGGCAGATCAAATGGGAAAATGTCTACTCAGTGTAATAAGTAATGACCCATCATTCCTTCTTAATATATATATACAATAACAACTTGAAGTGCTTTAATCTACAGTCAACACTTAACTGATCTTAACTGAAGATTTAAAAAGTCAGTTTCCCGACAGAGGAGTACTTTCCAGTTGTGTGGGCAAATTTCTACTCTAGTTCAGCCGTAAGTATTATTTATTTCTTCATTTTATTTATTTTTAAGGAATGAGTGAAATTGCTGTTATTTTTATGTTAGTTTAGTAGTTTAGGGAAGGTTACATTAAGACATGTTGTGTAGCTACATGGATTTGAGGCTGTTTTACCAGTAATGGCACTTTCTGACTGGCTACTTATAGTTGCTGTTTTATTTTATTTTATCTTAATTTAACTTTTTTGGTCCAATTTCAATGAAGTTCATTCTAGGTGGGCAAAGAAGTTTTTGCAGGGGTCAGTTTGTTTTTTGTGTGTGCAGTGTTAGAAATTACTTTTCGTTCTGTCTTTGTTGATTGGGATATAATTTCTTTAGTTGATGATAAGGCTAGAAAGATAATAACTAAATATATAAATGGCAATAAATTGCATGATGATATGATGAATGGTAACAAAAAATATCTATACCTTGCTTCAGATACACATTTTATTAAAACTCTTTATTACTGCCTGTGTGTGTGTGTGTGTGTGTGTGTGTGTGTGTGTGTGTGTGTGTGTGTGTGTGTGTGTGTGTGTGTGTGTGTGTGTGTGTGTGTGTGTGTGTGTGTGTCTGTGTATATATATATATATATATATATATATATATATATATATATATATATATATATATATATTGAGATTTTTTTACTGGGAAAGTCCACTGGGCCAAGCAGAGCCCATTTTCAGTAGAGGACGGGTAAGAAAAGCTCCACGAGGAACATAATTAGAATACAAACAGTACAAGGATAGATTAATTTCAAAGTATCACATTTACATAATAGAAAGCACACGGGATAAATGTGGAAGAGCTGCACAACAAACATAATTACAATATAAACAATACAGGGAAGAGCTCCACAACAAACATAATTACAATATAAACAGTACAAGGAAAAAAATAATTTCTACATAGCTGGTTTAGATACTCAGAGTACACAGGATAAATTTGGCACAATGCACTTGAAGTATAGTTGAAAGTAGAAAAGGTGCAATGCAACATAATCTAGCACTGGTGGAATGTAGTTTGTCTAGCCTTAAGTGTAGTGCACACTTTCCTTAAGGCAGAACAAAGCACGCACTCACTAAAAAAAGGAAAACTAGTTGTATAGGAATGATATTGTCAAACAAATTACTAAACTATAAATTCTTATTTAAGATCTGTGTCAAAGATCACTTTGCATTCTTATTAATAATAAGAAAATGCGTGTGTGTATGTGTGTGTGTGTGTGTGTGTGTGTGTGTGTGTGTGTGTGTGTGTGTGTGTGTGTGTGTGTGTGTGTGTGTGTGTGTGTGTATGGAATAGGTTCACAATTATTTATTAGGCTGTTGATCTGTGAGGATCTTAAAGGAAAACTCCAGCTTTCACTACAGTTTAATAAACTCTTAGGTTGCTTTTATCCCTACAATATGATTCCAGTACTGTGTAGGTACTTGAAATCTGCTTGTACTTTGCAAAACTTTCCTTTCCTTACTTTGGTATCAAAGGAAGGAAAAGACCATCCACTTTTTCGTTAGCTTAACTTCTCACATGAATTGCAGAGGAATTAGTCT
Source organism: Protopterus annectens (assembly GCF_019279795.1). Classification (NCBI taxonomy): domain Eukaryota; kingdom Metazoa; phylum Chordata; order Ceratodontiformes; family Protopteridae; genus Protopterus; species Protopterus annectens. The sequence continues at coordinate 1,195,732,878 of NC_056745.1, forward strand.
GCACTTGCATGACATACCACAGAAACAGATAAATTTGAAGTTAGGAGCTCAGGCTGCTGTAAACAAGACATAGAAGCGTGAAACTGTTTTCTATTGTCTTTATTGCAGAAAGGTTCATAGGTTCATAGGTTGATAGGTTCATACTAGGCTATCCGCTCTAGGGCATTTATAAGCCTAGCCAGAGTGTGTTTGGCTTTCGCCACCCATTTTAAATAAATTTTGCTATGCCCTTTTTCGAGGTTAGTATACTGTGCCTCTGTCTAACAGTGACACAGAAGTGATACCCGGGGTAAACCTACGATCTCCCATCCACTCATCAAAATTCCTCTTGAAGAGAGTCAATGAGGGACTCTGCCTAACATGGACTGGGATTTTATTCCAGAGTGAAGGGAGCCTCTGGGTTATGAATCTGTCCCTCCAGCATGTCCTATTTATTTCAGTGCTGAGGTTCAAGTCTCTCGAGCGCATAGCTCGATGGGATTTGGATTTTCTGAGGTGCAGCATGGCCATTAATTCTGGGTTGGACATGGCTTTATACGTCAGGCACAGATCGCCTCTGAGCAGGTGGTATGCCACTGAGTAGAGCTGGAGTTTCTTTAACCGGGCAGCATATGGCATCTGTTTGAACCCTTTGATCCTCTTGGTGAGGTACTTTTGGGGTCTTTCCAGTTGCTGCAGGTGTCTGGTAAGGTACATCCCAAAAGGGGCATTGTACTCAATTATGGGCCCGATGACGGATGAGTAAAGAGGCACGATGACCTCCCCTGATCTAGATGTGAATCCCTTCATGATTAGGTGGGCTATATAAAATGTTTTTCTAACCACTTTGGCCACGTGGTTGTCAAATGAGAGATTGCTATCAACTTGGGTCCCCAGGTCCCTAATTACTTCTTCTGTACTTAATGGATTACCACCTATGTGGTAATTTGTGGGCACTTTGTTTTGCCAAAGGGGATGACTATACACTTTTGGCATTTAGCTTGAGGCCATGGCTCTGGCACCAGTTGTCTGTTTCTATGAGGCCCTTTTGGAGGATGCTTGTGTTGGCTGGAGAGTCGATTATGGCACCCAGTTTGCAGTCATCTGCAAACTTGGTCAGCCACAGTCCTTCCGTGTTGGCCTGTACCTCCAAGAAATATATACCGAACAAGAGAGGTCCCAGGACTGAGCCTTGTGGGACGCCACTTGTAACTGGTTTGGAGTCTGACATGGCTCCAGCAATTCTAACCATGTGGGTTCTGTCCTTGAGCCAGTTTGCAACCCATCTAGTGACATAGGGGTTTATATTTAAGCTGGTGAGCTTATCTATAATGCCCAAGTGGGGTATTGTATCGAAGGCTTTTTGCGAGGTCCAGGTAGGCTGTGTGGACCACCTTCCCCTCTTCAATGGCCTTGGTGACTGTTTCAAAGAAATCGACCAGGTTTAAGAGGCAGGATCTGCCCTTAACAAAGCTGAACTGGGTAGGATCCAGTGTCTGTAGGTCCCCAATATCTTTATTTATGAGGTCCATGATGATCCTTTCCATAGCTTTGCAGACCAAGCTAGTCAGGCTTATGGGGCGATAGTTTCCAGGATCCGTTGAGGCACCACCTTTGTGGAGAGGGACCACTGTTGCTGTACGCCACTCTTTGGGTACATATCCTGTAGTAAGGCTGAGATTGAACAGTAGTTTTATGTTTGGGTTTAGCTCTTCTTGGAGTTCAGGTAGGATGCAGCCCGGGACACCGTCTGGTCCCATTGATGCTGTGTTTCTTGCTTTGGAGAGGGCAGCTCTTACCTGAGCATCTGAGATGTCAGGGGGGGCAGCACTCTGCTGGGATAGATATTTGCCCTTTTGGTGGGAGGGGGAGAAGTTTGCGCTGAACCTGTCAGCTAGGATGTTGGCAATGTCTGTGGGTTCGTGTATTTTTGTCATTTTGGACTAATTCTGAGCATATCTGGGAATTCCCACCCAGGTTTCTAACATAACTAAAGAAAGCCTTGTGATTATCCTTAGTGTCCTGTGCAATTTTTCTCTCGAAGCTGGACTTAGACGATTTTATGAGTGCCCGTAGTTTTTTGCTAATACTGATCAGAGATGCCTTCCCTTTTTGGGATTTTGCTCTATCATGTAGTAGCTTCCTCCTTCAATTGTATAGTTTGTTTATGGCTGGAGTCCACCAGACGGGACGTATGCCTTTGGAGGATTGGGTCTTGGTTTCATTTGGGATTGCATGATCCATGCATTCCTGAAGGTGTTCATAGAATGCGTTTATAAAGGATTCTGTGGTCTGGGACATATTTTCCACAGGCCCGGGGGGCTTTGAAGGATTCCACCTCGGTTTTGAGGAGTGTGAAATTTGCTTTAGAGACGTTTTTCACTGTGGTTTTCTGGGCAGGGGGTGGGGTCGGGATGTGAATATCCAGTGAGATTAGTTTATGGTCTGATCTTACCAGTGAGGGATACACTTCTGGTCTGGAGCATAGAGTCCCCATGTTGGTGATGATCAGGTCCAGTATGTTTTCCCCTCTTGTGGGAGTGGTAACAAGTTGTTCCATAGCATTTGAGTTTATAAATTCTAGGAACCTTTGGGCTAGGGTGTTGGAGCTAGAGTAATGCTCCCAGTCTATGTTTGGGTAGTTGAAGTCGCCCAATATAATGGTGTTTGGAGAGACCTTCATATTTTCCAGTGTTCTCAGGAAGGCCGAGTGGGGTTCCTGGGTTTGGGAGGGTGTTCTGTAGCAGGCTATAAACTGGAAGGCAGTTTTACCCACTGTTAGTTGCACATGGATAGTCTCTGATGCTTTGTGCTGTGCCACCAACCTGGAGGTGTGAGTATCCTTGACGAATATTGATTATTCTCCACCTTTGCTGGTTCGGTCCAAGTTTTGGGGCTGAAAAACATGGTATGAGGTATAACCTGGTAGTGCTGGGGGGCCTTGAACCAGGTTTCTGTTACTGCAGAGATATCGATGTTCTCCATGCTAAGGTGAGTTTCGAAAAGTGCATCTTGAGGTTTAGACTTCTGGCGTTGAGTAGCATTACTCTTAGTTTCTTATCCCTTGTGATACCTATGAAGGTAGGTTTGTCTTTTGAGCCTTGCCTAAAAAAGGCACGATGGGGGTAGCAAGAGCCTTTGCCAATATCCAAAAGCCCAGGGGTGACAGGTGCAAGCTGTCCCTAGCGAAGCATCGTGGCTTGTCGACCATGTCATCCCAGGCTGACAGGCATTGGATCCCCTTTGAATGGCACCAATACTTAAGCCAATTGTTGAAATTGATCATCTTGTCTTCATATTGTGGCATCATTCTTGGTGAGGGTAAGATGCTACTCAAGGTCAGGGTCATACCGGCCTGGGCTACATGCTCAGAGAGCTCCTCTATGTCTCTTTTCATGTAGTCCAGGGAGGTACGTCTCAGGTCATTCACACCAGCATGGACAATGACTGAGTCATATTTGTACTTGCCTTGGAGTGACCTGAGTGCTTGTGTTATGTGGCGGATCCTAGCACTCGACAGGCAGCTCACAGTGACCTTCTCCTTGTTCAGCCTGGTGAGCGGGACGTCAGTGTGCCTGACGATAGAGTCACCTATTACAAGTGTATCAGGTGTGTTGTTTAGCCTTAAGGGCTGTGACTGTTCGGCACACTGGCTTTGTGAGCTGTGTGTTGCATGTGTTTTGTTTTGGGGTAGCGGTTGCTTGGGTGTCTGCTTTGGAGGTCTCTGCTGCTTAGGCAGATTTTTATTTAGAGCCTCCAAGTATGTTTTTGTGTGTTTATGTGTTTGGTTTGCTGTCATGGTAGGTCTATGTGAGACTGGAATTGTAGTGAGTGTGGTTTCCTTCTCCTCCTGACTGGTTACGCCAGTACTGAGTTGAGAGAGCTTAGCCTCCAGTTTGCCTATATGGTTGCATCTCTCACATGTGTTGGAATTTGTTGGGATGAGGAGAGGGTTGTCTGTGTACATGAGGCAGTTGTAACATTGCCTCAAGATTCCCAGATTCACCAGCTGGACCGGAGAGGAGATTGACAAACTGACCTTTGGACATGCTAGAATAGTACTGGGAATTCCTTTATAATTGAAAAAAGGGCCAATGGGGAACAAGGTACTCAAGGGGAATTTGTGAGGGTGTAGTGCTTTTAATTTTTTAGTGCTGACTTAGTGAGCAAGTGCCAGGTAACTTAAATGCAATGTGTTACAGGTAACTTAAATGCAAAAATGACAAACAGTAACTTTCTTTCAAGTGAAACAAGGAAATAAGTACAGTAAGCAATGCAGATATCACTAGGGATCCACAGAAGCGCTGAAAAGCCACGTTTTAGGTGGAATTAGCGTTTCAGGGAAATAACAAGCAAACAAACAACAAGCATACAAACAAAGCTAGATTCAGCAGGCCTGGATCTAGTCTATGCTACAGCAAACAAGGTGTACCAATTTCAGTAAGAAACAGTTCAAATATGCACTATAAGCCTTTAACCAGAAATTCCCAGCACAGAAGGGCAGAGTCCAGCCTCTCCTCCCACAAGAGTGCAGACCACGAACCTTCTTAATGTAAAATAACTGGCCTGAGGCCCAAGTGCTTAAACCAGAACTAATACACTTTTAGAATAACAGACACTGAGCACTCAATCAGCAGTTCCCAACTTAGAAGGATGTAAGCTACCTGTCCTGCCACCACAGTGCAGGCCACAAACCTTCTTAATGTAAAACAACTGGTCTGAAGCCGTATACTTAGCACTGAAAGTGTGACAAGAGACCTTGGGTCACAGGTGGACAGTGGACACAACTGTGATAATCACATCCCCACAGTAGTCAGGAAATCCTCCTATGTGGCACACCTCATCACAAAAGGTGTCTCATGCAGAATAGAAGAGGACATTGTTCCCCTCTACTCATCACTCATTAGAACCATAATAGAGTACAACACCCCTTTTGCTATGTACCTCACAAGACAACTACAACAACTGGAAAGCTTGCAGCAATACCTCACAAAGAGAATTAGAGTACTTACATTGATTCACAGCTGCTTCCAATGTTACCATGCCTTTTATAGCAAAACAGAGCAATTAGATCAGTCAGTAGTTCAAAGGCAGTTGTCACCTCTTTTGGTTCATAGTTTCATAGGTTGGTACTAGGCTATCGGCCCTAGGGCCTATACAAACCTAGCCATAACAATTCCCTGGCAATTTCTTCGCACAGTATTTACTTCCCTGGACCCCTGTCTAGTAGGGCGACTGATGTGCTCCCGGGGTGAATTTCCTATCTCCCATCCAATCATCAAGGTTCCTTTTGAAGAGGGCCAAAGAGGCAAATTGCTTGACATGTATGAGCAGTCTATTCCAGAGTCTGAGGAGTCTCTGGGTCAGGAACCTATCCCTCCAGCATGTTTTGTTAATTGTGATGACAAGGTTTAGATCTGCTTTAGGCCTGTGATTCTTTTAGTGAGGTATTTCTGTGGCCTTTCCAGTTGTTGTAAATGTCTTGAGAGGTACATACCAAATGGGGCGTTGTATTCTATAATGGGTCTAATGAGCGATGAGTACAGCAGGACAATGACTTCCTTTTTTTCTGGATGAAAAGCCCTTAGTGATGATGTGTGCCACATAGAAGGATTTCCTGACTGTTGTGGCGATGTGGTTATCGAAGGTGAGACCACTGTCCACCTGTGTCCCTAGGTCTCTTATCACACTTTTGTTGTTTAGTGTACTGCCACCTATGTGGTAATTCATGGGTACATGTTTTTTCCCAAAGGGGATAACTATACATTTCTTGGCAGTGAGCTTGAGCCCATGGCTCTGGCACCAAGCATCTGCTTCAAATTTACATAAGCAGCATCAAAGTGTTGAATGCTAAGCTTTGGATGTTTGTTGTTTATATTACTTAACATTCTAAGATGACTTGATTGTAGTATCAAAGATGTCTGTGACTTTTAGAAAAAAGTCAGAAAATATTTTTCTTGTAATTCTTGTAAAGTATCAGCACATTTAACAAAGTATAGTGGAGGGGCTGTCAATTTATCTTAGACTACAAAAAGATACTTTGAACAAAGGCCTGCAATTTAGCAACTGTTTTGGTTGCAGCTGTATAATTCCTTAGTACAGGGTAACACAAGCCCTGAGACACACACAAATGAGGGATATTCAAGAAATAAAAGAAGCAGTCCTGTTCCAGACAGTATATAACATGACAGTGACTGACACTAATCCCACTATATGTCAATGGAATGGGAATACATCACTATTTCCTTATGTCTAGCATGACACATATAATGCAGATTTGAAATAAATTATGGGAAAGAGAATGGCTTGAAGAAAAATAAGATCACATAGGTATGTCAAGCCCCATTGACTGCCATTTTCAGAAAACATATTAAAATTCTATAAGAAGCAGTCAGAGTGGTTTTGAGATGTTAAAATAACTGAAAACAGAGATAGAGTGAAAAAATTGATTTTTTTGTTTTAAGTTTGAGCTAGCCATACATTTCCATGGTAGTCTTTAGCTTTTACATTTTGCTTATGAATATGCCAGAGACATTACAAACAAGTTCAGTTTTGGACACGTGTTTTTGCCCATCCATAAACCAGGGGATGAATTGGAAGTTACCTATCCAGTTATCTAAATTATATTTGAAAAGAATAACAGAAGTACTGTAATATGCTCATAGGTACTAATAGCTATACGCACGCGCACACACAAATACGCACACACACACACACACACACACACACACACACACACACACACACACACACACACACACACACACACACACACACACACACACACACACACACACACACACACACACACACACACACACTCGTAACGGTCCCCTTTAATTTGGCTGAGTGCTACTAAAGATGATAGCTTTCCTATCTGCCCACTTGGCTGACAGAGTTGTGCGAGACTGCTATAATATCTGGTTTGGCAAATTTGCCCTTTACTCAGTATTGTGCAGCCTC